>NW_019173722.1:0-235526 GCF_001646965.1 Fonsecaea nubica
TTCTACAATTTTCTTTCGCAATCGGCCATAGGATATGGAATACAGGGCTTCCCGTTCGCTCAGCCGTACTTAAGCCATATGCCGATCAGTTAGTACTACCGTGGGTGACCAGGTGGGAATCCTGATTGTTGATTGTTTTTGTTTTTTACTTCAACTTTTTAAAATGTATACAAAAATGTATATAAAAAAAGGGGGTTATATACATCTATACGGACACACACGGGACATGCATGAGGTATGTACGAGTTAGGTGGTTAGGTTGCGCGGTAGGTCACCTGCCTGGATGGCCCGGGTGGGTGACCGAGCGGGTGGTGGTTGATAAAAATATGCCACTGAGCTGCGCGTGACAACCACTTCCTTCCATCTTCCCCCACACAAAAACATACACTTCCTACTACATGACCGGCGGGATTTCGCTGAACTGTAAATTGCGCGGCTGACCCAGATACTTGTGCAAGCACTCAAGAACGGTATGTACATGTACCTCCGTGCATGTATAGACCGCCAAGTAGAGGGGCAGAAGGGTGGACTTAATTTTTGGTTCTAGCATGTGATACATAAACAAATCTGCTCATGGCATGGGCGGGGTAAGTTGGTCCTTGGACATGAAGTCGGCCCCGAGTATGTGTTCACATAGCCCGTAAGGGGGGCTGTCCGCCAAGGGACATGGACGGCACAGCAGGGCATTTCCTGAGAGCGGTTGAGGAAGTGTCGAGATCACGATGACACGAAACTTGGTCTGCTTCATTCGTTGGGCCTGCATCTTCGTCTGTCGTGCTCTCCTGAAACCGAGAAAACAACGTACTCGGTACAAGTAGTGGTGGCAGGGTCTGAAATGCTGAGACATGCTGATGGCTGAGTCATGAAATGTCCTTCGATTACAGGTACAATGGCAGTCAACATTGTGCCGGTTCAAGCGGCACCGACGAGTGGCTGCGTGACTATTCACCCAGTTGAGTTGACGGACGCAGGATTTTCACGTGCCATCATCGGACAGAGAAAAGGTGGCAGTGGCCCTGTTGGAAGGACTGCCTGACTGAGTGACAGAGCCGATCTGACATATCGACTTGGGTCAAGAGCTCGGGTACTCAGCCGAAGGAAAGGAAGAGGATCAAGGTAGAAAGCATCATCCTGGCCCGTCCAAGGCGCGTCCGAAGGTTGGTAGGCGTATTTCCATAAAAGGAGTGTTGGCAATTGGATTCATGGGAGAAATGCTGGGGGTGAGAACATAGAGAGCAGCGACCCGAACAAGCTCCATTACCTTGACCATGAAGAAGAGCCGTTCGTGGGCCTCCGATGCCTTCTGCAGGCTGGCAACAGTAAGACTGTTCAAGATGCTCGAAGCGAGCCCGTGTGCTTGGCTGCATTGATCATCCTGCAACCGGGAGAGGTTGTAATGGCCCGGTAAGACACATTCAATAATGGCAATCTTTTTGTCTTGAGTAGGTTCGGAGCAAAAAATGCGTCAAATGGTGCAGCCCGACTAGATTCACAACCACTCTCAAGACAGGAAATCGGTCGGAACCTCAATGCCAAACTGTTTTGTGCTAAGGTTGGGAGCATGTAAATCTCCCCACGCCAAAGACCGCAGCACTGAAGTTGTTCGCCAGACTTTCTGTCAGTGCAGATACGAAGAGTTGACTTGATCCTTTGCAGGGTGAAATAAGAAAGCTGACCGAGACAAAAGCTGGGATCTTTGGTCCTTGCTGCAAGACTTTTTTGGCCGGGATGGAATTAGCCCACCTTGACAGGAGGACTCAAGGCGCGAGGAATGGTCCAGCGTGTCAAGAGGCGGTGCATCAGATTGAACACACCTTTCCAGGTGTGGCAGTTTCGGTTGATCAGACTTGTCCTATGATTAAATTGGAGGGACCGTCGATGCCTGGTGGGATGTGATCGACGAACGGACAGGAACTAGTTAGGCTGAGATGCGCACGACCTGCCTTCGGAGGGGCCAGAACAACCGCCCTTTACTCTGCAAGTGTCTTCCTAACCCTAGTGTGTGCTTGGGGGCAACAAAACTGGTACTGTGGGTTAATTAGAAGCAGGTCCACCGCATGCAGGCAGGCTGTGGGCTGTGGGCTGGACGTCCAGGCTGACTTAACGACGCTTGCCTTCTCTTACCCTTGTCCTGCCTGCTGTCTGTGCGTGCTTGCTATCGCCACCTAAGAGATACGAGTCGATGTACCTCATACTCGGCATTGGTGTTTGATCCTGGATACTTGACGCACTTGACGCACTTGAACGACCCTCCGTACCATCGGGTCCACCACTCAACCAACGTCATCATTGCCATATTCCGAATAAAAAAACACTGTCCTCGATTAGATTTTGCCGCCGACCGCAACAGTCGTAGCTGTAGAAGACTTCGACTTCCATGACCTTCTGTCTTCGGTGGCTCCAAGGAGACACAAGACATGGTGGAGTTGAACTGAAGTCAATACCCTCAATTTGACCCAGGATCCCCAAAAAGCGGAGGTTTCCGCACGGCAATCGGAGATGTCGAGGAAGGGACAGAACCTGTCGGATAAGGAGTGTCATGAGTTGCATTTCCAACAACAAGTCCTGGCGAACTAGTTGATAGGCAGAAAACTCATCTCGCAACGCGAAGCTTCTAGTTAGAGTTTGCGGCGGAGAAAGCCAACAGGCTTCAACCACAATGGGCATCCATACCTGTGGGTGCCGCAGAAAAAAATAAACCGTGTCAGGGATGGGGCAGATCCCCTGACGCGAACCCTTGGTTACTTCAAACCTTTCGTGCCCATTGATCGAGATGAGAAAGCATGGGTGTCCCGGCGTTACTTCTGGCGTGACGAGCCAAAATTGAGAGAGAAGAATGATCAGCCCTCGGAGAGTCTGCGAAGACTGGTGGCGTAGTCTCACACGTCCATTTCCAAACCATTTTGAACTTGTAAGCTTCCGACATTTTTCTCTCCCTTGTGAATCCTCCGGACCGACTCGAGGTTGTACCGACTACTCACCCTGTTCCGGAGTCGTGGCACAGTTTGCTCATGTCAGTGGGTGGGCCTACCCATCAGTCCTGGTCCTTGTCTTGTAGCCGGCGCGTTTGTGCTTCGATTGGTCCGTCATTTTATTTTCCCTGGGATGTGCCCAAATCTGATCCGTGTGATGCCGTGCGTGTGCACCCCATTCCGGATCCACTCGAGGCTGCGCAAAACTGGGGTCTGGTCGGAGCTGTGACAGGCTGGCCGATAAAGTCTCGACGTCGCCTTCTGAACCGTCAGCAGCCCAAGGCTTGAGACTATTTATTGGCGGAGATGACTTGTCAAAATCTCTTCCAACTAGGATAGACATGGATGTAGAAATGTGAAGCTAGCACCCAACGCTCCATGGGAGCCACGGAAGACAGTCCGCTGGCGTCGCGTACCACTTCTCTGTTAGCCTAGACGAGGATAGTAATGTTGATAGGGGTACAGATCGGGAGAGCTGAGAACGTGGACAGTGGAGTTACTCGTAAAAGTAGAGCATCCGGGAGGCCTATTAGTGTGGATCAACAATAGCGCTGGACCCCAGTTCCCCTCTTACCTGAAGAACCCCTATTGCACCAGTTGGGACTCCGTACGAGGACAAGTGTTCCGTTTGTACGGAGTACATCCATCATTTTTGCCGCCGATGTTGTACTTGGGTATCCACTGAGGTCAAACGGCCCATGTAGGGGGTAGCCTAGGTACAAGTATCTCGTACGGGGCAATCCTGATCGTCACATTAATTGATCGTCAATTCTCTTGTCCCGCTCAGCAAGGCCTGGTCCTCGCCACCAGACGTGTGCTTTCTTGGACGAATCGACGCATTGGGTTGACTCGAAGGATATGCCCTCTGGAAGGCCGTGGCGGCGAGGAGACCATGACGACAACGCGGATCTAGGGACGGCAATGGGTCCCATTTGCTTTTGTCGCAACGCCCGTCGTCTGCACGTCCCGACTACTGAATCAGGACGAGAAAATAAGGGCTGGGCTGGCCCTCACAAAACCAGTCGTTTACGAGTAGAGCAACCTACCCTACACACTTGCTATTGGCGCGATCTCCGATATGGACCACAACTGTCTCCGGCAGTGTCTCCACGGACTTAGTCCTGGTGCAGGTTCCTTACGAGTACTTGGGAGGGTTTGGCCATTTCAACTTTTGATTGTTCCAGCTCGTGACTGTCTTTCCATGCCGGCAATTCCTCCAGAACGTCCTCTGTCCATTGATGCAGACGGATGAAATATGAGCGTTGCATGCGGGTACACACAAGGAAATCGACGGCCGATTGTTTGACATCTCGAGGTCTGTGTTCAGCACGGAGGCTGCGAACAGGACTCGAGGCTTGTCACCTGGCATTTTTTGTGACTGTCTCATCTGTGAGAATGCGGATGAGAAAAATGGGAAGGGTAGGCTCGTAGCGAGGTAAAATGACGCGTTTGCGAGCCCTGCAAGCCACAGAGGAGGTACTCGGACAATTCAATGGCAGCGCATTTCGGAGTATTGTTGCTCGGCGTTGGGAGCGTCAGCCCTTGTGGCCTGAAGCTTACCCTTCAGGGTACACAGCAAACTTGTCAGATAGTGGAGATCAGTGGTGCATTTCTGATTCCAGCCCAAGCCAACACTTCCAAAATTGTGCTAATAAGCCCATGGCGCTTCGTATCGAATTTGCAAGGGCGAGTCAGGACCCGTCGTGCTCCCAAAAACCCGATTTGTGTGACAGCCATCGACAAGGAACCTGTGGAACACACACACACCACTCATGTATTATTCATTTTAAAGTGGACCTTGCAATGGTGATCGATGTTCATAGGTCTTGTTGGCCAGACTGGTTGTCTGGCCAGGAAAAGCAGGTCGATTCAATGATGGTACTCGTAGGTTTAGCGATTTAGACTGAGATCGCCGAGGAGAATGAGAGGGATGTTTGTTGGTGTCAGCTGGCTTTGGCGGTCTGCACCTGGGCCGAGCTTGAAGGAAGATCCGAAGACTCTGTAGTTTGTTATTGGCTATTCATAGGAGTAGCAGAAGGGGAATTAGGGTTTCACAAACATATCTCGATCAAGAAGGGAAGACGAGGCAGGTCAATGTCGGGTCACCTCTTGCGATGGAGAGGGGTCCATTGACTCTGGTTGGTTATATGCGAAGTGAGCGCTGACTCCACAGGGATGGATCCAGGGAGAGGAGCGGCTGGCGTGAAAAGGGATTGGAAGAAGTGGTGCGGCCAGAGGCGCGGTGCAGGTGGGGGAGTCAGAAGGAAGACATCACACACTGGGTGCACACTTTTCGAGATTTTCGATTCTCCATTTGACGGGATGGACCAATGTGGAGAGATTGATGGCAAGACACCAGCAAGTACTGGGTATGAGCATGTTCAGGGGACACTAGAGATTTCACTAACCTGTACAGGTACGAGAAACAAGTCGATCAAAGGGAGAAACACTACGAGTACCTATACCCAATTAAGCCACTAGTACATCGGAGGCGCCTAGTTGAAGATTCCCTTAACTAGGCACGACTACTAGGGACACTGAGAACGAGTCCCAGGTAGTCCTCCCAGGCATCCTCCTCCCTCTGGGTCGGGTAGGTACTCCCCACTCTGTAACTCTGGACATGATTTCATTCAGGGATTGAGGCCTCGAGCTGCCCCTCCTCGCCTGCGCCCATCCACACACCATCCTCACATCATCGTTCCCTCTCCCCTCTTCTCACAACTATCGTCTCCCTTTCCCCGTCGCCTCCTCTAGGCGAGCTGATCCACCAAAGCCACCCTTGCAACCCTTACCCACGTCCTCCGTACTCCTCAGAATCATGAAATCTCCGACGTGCCCAACTCTCTTCTCGTGGTTCGGAACCGTCCAATGACATTTCCGGGAAAAGCACCCGACCGCCGCCTGGGAAGACAGCTGATCCTGTTTTAAAGTTGGCCATGCAGTTTGCCGTGTGCCGGTGATCCACGCCTGACCAAGGGATCAGAGTCGCAGCTTCAAGCCTGGGCCAGGCCTGGAAGCTGGGGGGCTTTGCTGAAGTGTGGGCTGTGAGTCGTGAGCTGCGGGCTGGTTGTGGGCTACGGGCTGCGGGCTGCATCATGCACAGACACCTTCACACCGTCAACTTGGTTTTGTATGTTTCTCGCTCATTCCATCCTTGCCCCATCCTAGTGGTCCATGGGCCAGCTGCGTGTACGAGGCGGTGGTGGACGGGAGCAATGGAAGTCAGACATGATCGAAACTGCCCATCTTTTCCCTAGTTGGTCGCTCTCTCGCCTGATACCGCTGATGCCTTGATATTTCTCTGATCGTGCCGCCTAGGTACTACTCCCTGCATGGTGCCTTGGGTGCCTATTGATTACCTGTTTGGGGAAGTGTCCCGGGGTTTTACGGGGCCGCCACCCATCCTGCTCACTCTCGTTATGTTCTACAAGTACGTACGAGGGACTCGTACAAGCAATAATACAGTAAGCCAAGGGGATTTCTGGCACGCACTGTGACCCTTTGTGCCAAGAAACACTGGCACACAATCCACTCCTCCCCCTTGACCCTTGTCAACCCAACTTTGCATGTACGGAGTACTGGGTACAAACTACAACTGTACGGGTAATCGATCCCTGTCCATCCTTGTAGTTCAATTGCATCTCTATTGCAAAAGCCCCAAATGCACATTCCTGGTCTCCACCCCACATGGCAGCCCCCCTTCGGCCCGTTTTCTTCTTTCTTCGACCTTCTCATGTCTCTGGACCGTTGTCTCTCCTTTTGTGTGGGCGCCATGCTCATCCCCATTTCCTGAATGTGCCCATCGTCCCACATTCCCTCAACCCTTGTTCTGACACTTGGACAATGTTCCCCCATTTGCTTCCATCCTGCCCAGGTCCACTCCACTAATTTCAGAAACCCTTCCCGACCCGATGGATGGCGGCTAACCTTGAATCTAGCTGGCATATTGACGAAAGCTACCAAAGACCCGGCCAAACTTCTCCCTCATCCTTCCTGCTCTCGCGATCATTCACCCCAACCCTAACCTAGTCCATTTTACGAGGGAGACCATGCGGCACCGCAAGAGCTGGGCTTTGACATACGAGACACTAAACACGAGCATGGAGGATTGTTGCGCCAGTGTTGAGAAATCAGTTGTGACCACCCGCCTCACCATCTTTTTCGCCTCCAAGGAAGCAAGGAACAAACGTAGCGGTACCAAATGATCATGCATCCCTGCGCCGTCTTTGGCTCTCCTTCGACCCTGTCGTGCCTGTTTGACTTTTCTTCTCCATCAAAACATGCAACAATCGAGAAATGCAACCGCGTCATCCCGTGTCCGCCGGCCGCGTTTCCTTTCCAACCTCAGACTTCCGCCACCGCATTGGCTGTGCAATATGCATCAGACGAGTTTTTTTTTGCCTGGCCACCTCCGCGCTTTTCCCCTCCCTATTTCCCGCGTCTGACCAGGTTCAGGCTGAGCCACCTCAAACCCCCTCTGCTTGTTATGCGGAATGATTCTGGCGCCCTCTGGATACTGTGCCCACTCATCAGCAAACTTGGAGCTTAAAGGATAGCCTACTTTTGATACTTGTCCACCTCGACCTCGCTTTGACCTCCACGTATGGCCCGTGGCTCCTGACACAAGTCTGACAGCCTTGGTTCCAGGCTGCTGCGAATTTCCATCAGTGCAGCGGTCAAAAAACTGTCATCCCGTCAAATCCATCCTCTGACCGTAACAGCCTACACACTCCTCGTACCATTTCCGTTCGCTCCGTCGATAGGGCCCCTTGCCGCACTGCATTCCTTAACCTCGTGTGGGACTTGTTTCTTTTCAGATCACCTCGGCCATCAGATTGTCGCAGAGAGGCGCACCATACCTCAGCTTAGGGCTGGCCACCCAGGCTTTTCCCGATTTCCACCATTCCATTCCCCTTTGCCCCGGTTTCCACATCCTACGCTACCGCAGCCGCCCGTTTTCTTGATGCATCTCGCCTGATCGCTTCCCCTTGGTTCTAACCCTAAGTACATCCACTGCAACCCGCCAATAGACCCCATCCCCTGCCGGTACCTGTCCTGGAGTC
This sequence comes from Fonsecaea nubica, assembly GCF_001646965.1. NCBI lineage: Eukaryota > Fungi > Ascomycota > Eurotiomycetes > Chaetothyriales > Herpotrichiellaceae > Fonsecaea > Fonsecaea nubica. The sequence continues at coordinate 8,036 of NW_019173722.1, forward strand.
ATGTTCGTCATGCTTTGGCTTTGCGCTTCTACCTTCGCCAAACCCTGGCTTTGGGTCGAACTATTCCACCCTCGTCAAACCCTGACCCATATAACTTGTATTGACTAACTCTGGCTACTGCTTGCAGCAGCCAACTCTCCCTCGCCGCGAGTGATGTACCAATTTAATCTTGCCTTGTCTCCCTTTGGACAAATATCCACTATGCACCTGGCCCTTGCCACGAGATCGTTTGTCCTTTTTACTAGGGAATAGATATGGACTGTTGGGACCACCCGATTCTTTCACTTCTTTCCATCCGCCATTATTGTTGTGAACATGGAAACCCTTCAGCAATACCACTCCTCTCCTCCCGAAATGTTCTACAATCCTGCAGTCTCAACCAATGTGTCGTCTTATTTTGTCCGGCCCAACAAAGTGGTCAAATCGAACAGCAGGAATAGCAGTCCACGAACCTCGGGGCGAAGGCAAACGATGACTGCAGCTGCTGCCTCGAGAACTCGGTCCGTCGTCGACCATCTCCGCTCCAGCACACAGTGGCAGAACACAGAGATGCCTCGCTCTCGACCCCTCAGTTGGCATCCGAGTTCTTTCGAGGCGGTCAACTCGACGACCGTCAACCCCGTTGCCAATGAACCAGACTTGTCTACCTGGAACTATTCGACAGCTCAAGTCCACGGCCTTATCACTCCGATCTCTTATCCGGCCATGAATGAACCCCAGATACCAGAAGCTTTTACGCCGCTTGATGAACTCCCATCCCAAGATCCAGCTTTAGTCTACGAGGATCAACCTTACCTTGACAACATGTGGTATGGTCAAGGACAAATGAAGCCGAACTCTACTTCAATTCCTTTCTATCCTCAACAATCGTTCGCACATCCAACATGGGGTTTCGACGATCAGGCTATCATGGCGCCCAATGTACAGACAGCACCATCCTCGCCGGACTCTCTCCCACTGCAGAATTTTGGGCTTGACACATTATCCCTTGGGAACAAGGACTCGAAATCGAACGATGATTCGGAGGAATTGGTCGGTATGGGCTTGTACGACTCACCTGCTGAAGTTCAATCATCGTGCCTTCTCTTTGGTGGCTCTACAACCTCGACCAGAAAAGGTTTGAAGTTGGAAGAGTCTTTTGAACCAGTGGAGAAGGATGACGAAGAAGAGGAAGACGCCGACTCAGAAGATGCCGAAGAGGATGAGATGAATCAACAAGACGCGCAGCAGGAGGCCGAGGATGACGTTCAGCCATGTGATACCTCCGACACTGCCGAGTACGAGGGCCAATCTATCGCGGATCACCTAATATTTGGGATGCAAGCGCAGCCAGATTCCCTGGCAATGAAGTATCTTTCGACTCTGAGGCAACTGAATAGTGCCTACTACCCTTCGGGGCATTCTTACGGCTGGGCCTGAATTTGACGACTTGATGACAGTAATGACCAGCCACTTGGGAAATGGCATTGGTGCTGTTGGCACATTTGCAGCGTTCCACACATTGTTCTTATAGAGCCATGATACCCCTCTATGTGATGACCTTAAACGGATCATCAGGCCCATGTATAATCTAGATTACTAGGATTTTTGAAGATATCATATTTTCCTCAAAGAACACATTAGTGCAATGGGTTCAATGCACATGCACACGATGAAACGGACAACGTTTTCAATGTTTAGTAGTTCTCGACGTCGGGCAACACAGTTATCTTTTTCTAGTAGATCGAGGGATGTACTTGACTGTCAGCCAATAGGAGCATGGCACATGCACGGCCCCCACTTGGCTAACAAGGCCCGCCTACTATTGGTCAGAGATCCTGCGAGTCACGTGAATGTCTCAACCACCACACCCAATTCGTTGTCTCGGATTTTGGCAGTTTTTCCCTTTCGTTTGGTCATATGAAGGGCTCTTCTACAGAGGGTCAACCAGTAGCTGTTGAGCGAAATCCTGCATGAAACTTACAGTCTCTGCCTGCAAGGACGTGTTTCAACATGCTCGTCTTCACTATCACCTCCATATCATCTCTCCCAACAATTTTTTGATAACTACAACCTGATTCGCTTATTCCTCCTGTCTCTCCAATTCCTGGTGTGAACCGAAGAGTATAGTCCTAAATCACACAGATCCAGTCATTCGCCCGTATCTCCTCCGCTCTGAGACCCTCAGCACCATGACTATGCAATTTCCACCATGGCGACACGACTCGGAATTGGCCATGGTCCGGGACTGGTTCTTTCCCGCGAAGACGAAACAGGAATTATATTCTACAGCCGAATCCCCAACTCCGCAAGACCTGAGGCGGCGTGCTATTGACAGGGTCAATCTCTGGTTGTTCAAGGCTGGCCAACTTCCTTCAGCGCTGGTAGCCACGGCGAGCTTAACGGATGCTTTGATTCACGATGAACAAAGGAGGTCACTATCTGGCACGGGCATCTCGGACCTGGCCATGCAGAGCATATATGCCATGGCGTTTGCGAGGTTCGTCAATGGATTTGTTGACCGTGATGTCGCACGTTCGTCTGCTGCCGAAATGGCTCGAGATGATAGTCCCGAGCGAGGGGAAGTGACCCAATTCTCTGCAAGTGCTACCAAAGGGGAAAGCTCCATGTATGCTTACGCCGCCATGATCGGGATGCCACAGACATTTGTTGATCTCCGCCATCAAGTCACACACGCTGACATCCCCAATATGACGTATATGAGAAAAATGACAGAGCAGGCTCTGGACTGGATGTGGGAGAGGTGGTGGATCAAAAATGTGACTGGCACCCCCGAACGAGCGATGAGAGAGCTGGAGGAAAGACGACGCATATCACGAGACGCCAGAGACGCCACAGAGCTGAGCAAAAGGGATCCAAGTAGGTCCGTGCCTCAAACTGATTCTGATTGCGACTATCAGGTTTCTCCAATGAAGACAGCATGGGGATTGAGCAACACAGCAGAAAATGATCCTGATGTTCCGGCCTCAGCTAGAACTAGAAATACAATGAAGCGCAAATCTGCAGCTTTAGAGGATGGGGATTAGATATAAGACTCGAAGCCTTTCTTGTATTCCTGACAGTCTACGTACTCATGTACTGTGGTCCTCCTTGCTCTCAGCGGCAGGCAGAATCTATCATCTGCTGAAAGAATGCTATTCGAATTGGGAGATTATGTTGTGATGAATCTTCACTGGTGTTGAGTACCGAGTACCTTTACCAGGCGCTATAATGGCTAGCGCCTCGTAATTTGTATTATTATCCTCGCATCATCCTCCGCAGCCGCCAAGCCTTTCCGAGATCTGAACGTGCAAAGTCGTACAAAGATCACTTCACTCGTCATCTGAAAAGCCGCTCTATTCGCACTCCCGGACCCGACTCGGATACCTCTCGATTCTCTAGACCAAGAGTTAACTCGCGTCCTACTTTCACCGATGGGAAAGCATCTACTGAACCCTCACCTCATCTGCGCCTTCTTGTCCGCCCTCGTCTCGCATTCCCCAGTTCGACATGAACAACCTCCCGGTTAGGGCAAACGAGAGCCCCTTCTACGAGGTGCCGTCAGACCATCGCTTGACGTCTTACCCAACCGAGACCAAGATCATTTCCACACTTGCGTTGTTGCTCCTGGGATATTATGCCTTGTCCTTATTTGACGCTTGGCCTTCGACGATCAAAAGAGCAGTCTACGAATTCGTCGTCTTTATAACGCCTTCCCACCTAATCTACGCTATGCAGTACGGCCTGGTTCACCTGGGTCGTCTGAGCCCGGAGGATGCCAAGTTCAAGAGAGCAAACTTTGGGGATATGGTTGCAAAACAGGAGGCGTTCAAACTCATACTGGGACAACCACAGTTGCCCCTTGCACTTCGGAAGGCTAGGAGTTTGTCGGGGTCATACATGTCTTTGGGCCACGAGACGGGCCCTCCTGGCTTGGGAAACTGGGACAACTCCTGCTACCAAAACAGCGTGCTGCAGGGTTTGGCTTCTTTGCCGGCTCTCATCGAATATTTAGAACAGAGCCTGGATTCTTGTGAGAGGTATGATTCTCCAGCAGCCACACATCAGGCCTTGGTGGACTTTCTGGGACAACTATCCGATCCAAACTCTCGGACCAAGGTTCTCTGGACCCCCAGGATCCTCAAATCTATGGACAGCTGGCAACAGCAGGATGCTCAGGAATATTTCTCACGTATTCTCGACGCCGTTGAAAAAGAGGCCAATCAATATGTCAACAGAATGAAACGTTCTACAACTGCAGGTCTGGAATGCCTGAGGAAAGCTGAGCAGAGAGGTTCTGTGACGGACACACGTGAAGAAGAGCAGGGTTCTGGGGCTTCACAGCCTGCGAGAATCGGCGATCCAGCACCATATTTGAAGGAGCGCGGGCTTCGGAATCCCGTCGACGGCATGACCGCACAATGTCTGGAGTGCAGGACTTGTGGCTTCACCGAGGGTCTGTCCCTAACGCAGTTCAACTGCCTGACTTTGAACCTGGGATTGCAGGGAGCTTGTGATGTTGAACAGTTGCTTGATGAATATACGGCACCAGAAGAGGTTGAAGGGGTTGAATGTGTGAATTGCACAAAGTTGGCAAATGGCGGGATGACCTCCAGAGAAGAGGAGGACAAGAGGCCAGAGCAATCCGATGCCGAGCCAGCGAAAAAAAGCAAGCCAGTTTTGAGGACCAAGGCCAAACAGATCACTGTCGCGCGGCTACCCAAAGATCTGGTTCTTCACATCAACCGCAGTATTTTCGACAACTATGGCAACCAGCTCAAAAACACCGCTCACGTCCGAGTGCCTGCCCGGTTGCATTTCCTGAGCCGATGGTGTGCTCCTCTCGACAAGAGCGATAGTTCTGTCGAGGCTATATTCGAGTTGAAATGCGTTGTGACGCATTATGGGAGCCATCATGACGGTCACTACATTGCCCTCGGGAAACGACACAAAGATTGGTATTCTTTCAACGACGAACGGGTTGCCAAGATGTCAGAAGAGGAAGTCCTCGCTCGGGGCAACGGTTTCATGCTGTTTTATGAAGCTGTTGACCCACCTCCACCTCCTCAGGCAGAAGTGGAAATGCCAAAAGTGACAACAGCAGTCGTTGCGGGCCTGGAGGAGACTATCCACCGAACCAAGGACCATCTCGATCCAGAGCAGATGGCCGAGATAGAGCAGCGGTCTGACAGACTGTTTGACGACGATGAATTGGGCGTGTCGGAATTCGACCTTACTCCCTCCAGCGAGGTGTCTCAAGACTCTAACTCTGCTTCTTCCCAGAGCAGCTCGCCGGTCAAGGTTCTGGTTGAGGAGACTGAGAAACAACACGGTTCGGTGGGATTTCCCGGCATGAACTTGAAAACGGCGGCCGATCTATCCAGTCACGTTGTACAAGTTCCGTCTTCTGAAGGACCAACTTCTGCCGTGCCTGCCGTTTAAGAACAGGGCTGGCGATCTCCTGGCGAACGAAATTATGAAGTAACGACAGAAGTGCCCAAAATATGATACCCAATGAATGCATGATTTAGCTATGGATGTATTCTCGTCCGTAATGGGAGCTGAGGTGTGATGATAGCAGCGTCACCAATTTACGGATAGCATAATACCCTTTTAATTCCACGACGATATTGTCCAGTGTAGTGACTCGATTCCTTTCCGTTGACTTCAGCTCGGCTTTGTTCAGCTCTGTTCAGTTCGAGAACTAGAATTTCTTGACCAGGTAACCAGCTGTTAGATATACGAGTGCTCGTATGTTGCATTCCCAAAGCAGGTAGGTTAGTCATCAACCCCGTTTAGTCCATCTTACATAAGTGCCATGGTGGGGCAACGCTCAGTGCGACTTTTCGTGCGTCATTGGATGACAGCGCAGGCACATTGACGGATTGAGCCAAAACGTTCACCACGAAAATGACACAAGCTGCCCGGGTACAGATGTAACGCTAATGAAGACGTAGAGAATAGAGAGCTGCTGCCACCTCCACCGTCCTTTCTGTCTCCCTCCCGATCTCTGTCATGTCAAGCTCAAGAGATGCTCCGCAAGTGAGCCGCCGGATAAGCGAGGTGCTCCCTGACGATGTATGTCCAAGTTTCACAAGTCGAGACGTGATGGTACTGACAGCGGTGTGCGCGCAGCGACAGGACGGCTCTAGCAGCGAGGATGACTACAACAGGAAGATCGAAGTGAGTTTGCCCATGCCCGCATGCTGAAGTGTCCATCACCTAATTCGTTTCCTTTCTCCAGGTTGTCTTTGACAATGATGTCGCGCGCCGACGAAAATCCTCGACCGTGCTCGCGGAAACCCCTGCGGTCGAGAGGCCACAGCGGATCCAGGCCGAGCGCACCAAGTCTCAGTGCTTGGTCCACAAGCTGGTCGAGAAAAGCTCGTTAGGACAGCAACCCCAGGTCGAATCCAAGCTCGAACAGATCGACGAGATCGAGCCTCCGTCGAAGCTGGATGTCAACGGTCCGAGCTCGGGCAAAGACGACATCCGCGCGACCGAGTCCCGCCTGCTCACTAAGAAACAATTGAGTGATATGGCCATGAGCGTGAGGACGATGGCGAAGAGACTGGGCAACCTAAAGGTCAGACTGAGGGTTCGGGCCATCTTCCTGCTCACAAAGATATATGACAAGACCTTGATTTCCAAGACGAAAGAGGTGACGAGGTGGTTGCTGTCCAAAGATAGGTCTGTACCTTATATTGTCTATGTCGAGGACAGCTTGAAAGACAACCCGGCGTTCGACGCAGAGGGTATTTGTGCCGAGGACCCTTCGTTTCGAGAGCGTCTGAGGTATTGGGATGCCGAGCTGGCTCGGAGGCACCCTCATACATTCGACTTTGTGATAACACTTGGCGGTGACGGGACCGTCCTCTATGCGAGCTGGCTGTTCCAGCGAGTGGTCCCGCCAGTGCTGTCCTTTGCCCTCGGTTCATTGGGATTCCTCACCAAATTCGACTTTGGAGACTACCAGAACACTCTATCGCAGGCCCTAAAGGACGGCGTAACGATCAGCCTGAGGCTGCGATTCGAAGGCACTGTTATGCGGACCAACAGGCGTGTCGACGATGCAGAATGCCGAGACATCGTCGAGGAACTGATCGGGGAGGAAGCCGAAGATCGGAACACGCATAGACCGGACCGGACATTTGAGATTCTGAACGACATTGTGGTTGATAGAGGTCCGAATCCGACTATGTCAACCATTGAACTTTTCGGGGATGAAGAACACCTTACGACTGTGCAAGCAGATGGTATCTGTGTGGCCACTCCCACGGGATCCACTGCTTACAATCTTGCCGCTGGTGGTTCACTGTGTCATCCAGAGAATCCTGTTATTCTCGTCACGGCCATTTGTGCCCATACTCTATCATTCCGACCGATCATTCTTCCTGACACCATTGTTCTTCGATTGGGAGTTCCATTTGACGCGAGATCGAACTCGTGGGCAAGTTTCGACGGGCGTGAAAGGTAAAGAGCATTTCATTGGCGTGGTCTCGGATCGTGGAGGCATTGAACTGACTCGATGACAGAATTGAACTATTTCCAGGCGACTATGTGACCATTTCGGCATCACGGTATCCATTTGCCAACGTCATGCCACCGGGACGTCGAAGTGAAGATTGGGTCAACAGCATTTCAAGGACATTGCAGTGGAACTCTAGACAACGACAAAAGGCATTTCACGAATGGGATGGCGAAAAGACAGTCAAGGAAGCACCCAGCAAGGGATGATCTAGACGAGTCCTACATGTCAGCCACTGGATGCTGATATAGATGCACGTAGCCTATGAGCAGGCGCGCAGCGCAACGCAGACCAGCTCAGACCTAGGTTCTGGGGGTGAAGATGCCGTTGTGTTTGGACGAGAAATCTATCTTCACGATGACGGACATGATGTTCGAAGACATATAGTGCGTTCTACCGCTCTAGATATACCATGGACTTACAGAGGTCGAAGGGGAACTCGTGTGCTCTCCGAACCTCAAGTTCCTCCTGCGAATCTATCCCCATCTCTCAAACGCATATCAAACATATCTCCTCGCCCGGACCTCTTGTTACATGAGCATGCGAGGGACATGGCGGGATTGCGTAGGTTTAGCTGTTAGAGAGTGCGAAGTATTGTAATGGGCAATTGACATCCATGCAGGGTGGAGTCCCGTCCCTTTACTAGGAGCCTCGTTAAAACTTGGACGCCACAGAGTGGCTGCATCAACGCTTATTTCAGCCACCAACGGCCTTTTGACTGCAGCATCACAACCTTTTGAAGTGATCGCTCCCAGACCAATTCGCTTCACTGACCACCGGTACGATATTATAGGTAACTCGCCGGGGTCATTTGGTGCTGCTGCTTCTTTCATCAACACGCACCTCTCAGGCCATGGCCGCCGCTCCGCCATCCCTCTCAAACTACCCGCCGTCACACACCAGCTCCCCCTCTCGCCATCTCTCTCAATACTCTGCCTCGTCCACTGTAGCCGGGACTCCCCTCCCAGACCGCACGTCCGGCACCCCCACCAGCATCACATCGGCCTCGACCCTGCGCTACCCGTCGACCCGCAAGACCATCTACGACCGCAACCTCAACCGGTCGCGCAATGCCGAACTGTCGAGAGCCAGCTTCGCCTACCTGTTTATGGAGATGGTCGCGTACGCACACAAGCGGGTCAAGGGGATCCAGGACTTTGAGAAGAGACTGAACGAACAGGGCTATCCCCTGGGACTGAAGCTGCTGGATCTTTTGCTTTATCGGGCGTCGCCGATGGGTGGCTCGAGTTCGTCGAGTGGAGGGTCGTCGACTAGTAGCTCCGGAGCAGGGGCCAGTCGACCACTGAGGCTATTGCCCCTCTTGACGCTTCTGACCACCAAGCTCTACCCTTTACTATTCTCCCGTCCCGCAGACTCGCTCGAACAGTCCACGACGAACCCGGGGGAGTACATGATCATCGACAACACTCCGCTCACGAACCAGTACATCTCCGTTCCCAAGGAGATGTCCCAGTTGAGCGTGGCGGCATATATTGCGGGAATTATCGAGGGCGTGTGTGATGGCGCAGGCTTCTCTTGTAAGGCCAGCGCACACAACACAGGCACCGACGTGTGGCCAAACCGGACCGTGTTTCTGATCAAGTTTGACGAAAGCGTCATGGAACGGGAGCGGGAGCTGGAGAGGCAGGGAGTCAAGTGAGGAAACTAAAAGTTCAGGAGCGAGGTTACCAACCACTTTACGATGCTAAGGCAAGATGGACAAGTCCAAGAAGAACTTAAAGAGGACGGAGGAAACGTGGTGGCAGGGGTAACTATCGCTAACTATCTGCAATGATGGTGTCAGCCAAGGGCACAGCCCGAGGGATGTAGCGCTGTGCCCGCGCTGCGAATTTTGGCCCAGATCCCTCCCTAACGTTGCTGTACGGAGCCACTGTCCAACTGTCATGGCCGACACTTTTCACAACCACCTTCCAGCTGCTCTACGACTCCTAACACAACACACCATTATCATATTATGTTTCCCGATGTCCAGCCTTGGAACTCTATACACTCGATCTCATCGATCCCCTCATGTTACACTCAGCGTATTTCGGTGGCACATGAGGATTTGAAGCCAACCAGCAGCGGTCTAGCTGCTACCTTGGGGCTCCGGAGGAGGAGTGTTAGGCCGGATGGGATCGATTGTGAAAATGCCTGTTTAAAGCTGTCAGCGCGAACACCTGTGCATTATCAGTTTTGCAACGAACCAGAGACAGGTTTGTCCATGCCCGGACCTGCGCAAGGCGCGGCCCGAGTGTGCGGATCGATTGGGGACATCATCAATTTGAACGGCTCTGGGCGGGCAGTTGGGCCTGCCCGAAGGCCTGGTGGTGGTGTGGGCAATCTTGAACTCGCACAGAGCACAGCATTTGACTGTTCGTCTGGGAAACGAATCCACGATCTGGTGTCGGCCATTTTGATACAGTTTTCTGCATGTTTTTATCAATGTCAAGTCTCCTGTTTCTTGTGGTTGACCGCGAAGCGCTTGGCTTCCGTGCAGAACCAGAATCAGGCAAAAGCTTACCAGAGTCTCTCAGAGATTGCTCAGAGTTCAGCGGTGTTGCTATATTATGATTCTTTCGAGGAGGCTCGGGCAGACTTGTTTCTAGGAAGGCTTGTTGCATTGAGAGAGAGAGAGAGGTATAATGATATTCGCGAGGCAAGAATGAGCTATTTGATCGAAGCAGAAAGCAGAAACAGGTCCTGGGTCCACGCATCTTTATATCAATCCCCCGCATCCCGTGTTTGGATGGATGCGAGGTGACGGCCAACGCAAGAGACAAACGTCAAACCTGTTTGGCCATGTGGCAGCTGGCTCCTGTCAACCGAAACGAAAAGAGCGGCGGGCGACGTCCCGGCGTTTGATTTATTGATTGATATTGAGAGAGTCTGACTCGTTCGCGTGCCACATTGTGATACGGGCGGGTGGGTTCACTCACAGCACAGCACAGTGAGAAACACGGAACAGGAACAAGAATAGGAGGGGCGGTGATAGACAGCTCTGAAATAGATGGGACTCGGAACTTTTAACGGAGCGGAAATTGTCGAAGTGTTGGGTTGGCACGGAACCATGACTCCGCTGTGAGAGAAAGGCTGCTGGATACTCTGTCCTCTGGCCAGCAAAAGACAGGCAATGACAATATCAAGTTCTCTCGTCTTCGGGCTGGCTGTATCCCTAGACACTGCCGGGTATCTATCAGCTAGCTAGCTACCTAGTGGCTAGCTACGAGCAACTACATTACAGCGGACTGGGTCGATTGGTCGGTCGGTCCCTTGGTAGGAGAGTAACAATCTCAGACGAGAAATACACAGCTACGGTCATGAACTGGCGACTGGCTGGCTGACTCGAGGAAGAGATGAATACAACGTTTAAAGATCAAGTCTTTTCTTCTCTTGAAGAGAGAAAGAGAGTGAGGGAGGGAAGGAGAACGACTATAACACATTCGGCAGGGATGTTAAATGGTTCTCAGAAGGTCACTCGCTGCGCTCTGCTGCCCGCTCATTTACTGCACAGGGACGGAAATTCTGGATTGTGTTCAATACATGTCCGAACTCGGAACTCTGTATTGGTGACTGTCCGCCTGTACAGGAGAAGGTGTATAAGTTTCTGCTTCTTGTTCCCTTTTATTTCTCTTCTGTACTTGGTACACTGCATTCCGAGTCAACGCCACGTCGTTGAACATCACCACCCCATCCCAAGGTGGTTGAATCGCTCCTAGTTCACCATGTACATGAAAAGCAGATCGCTATTCAGACCTTCGCACGGTTGTCTCGTCGGTGGTTGTAGGGTCCGTGATCTCTCGAGTCCCGCTCGTACGAATGTTCCCTCTTCCGCCGTCGAGGAGAGCGGGACCGGGAGCGAGAGCCCAATCGCGACCGCGAATATGAGCGTTTCCGTCGGTCTCTGTTCCAGTCTCTGTCGTCCCGCTGATCACGACCACTGTCTCGAGACCGGTACGAGTCTCGATACGAGTCTCTGTTTCTCTCCATGTCGTCACGTCGGGGCGCAACAGCACTTGCATTTGCGCCAGTAGGGCCGTTTCTCCCACCCCCTCGATCATCATCGGGCAAAAACCGCTCATCCAGGCCTCTCGTGTCAAATGCCCCTGACCCGGGTTTTGGTCCTGCACCACCACTGCCCTTCCATCTCTTCACCTCATCCCCAAAGCGGCCAGTATCCTCACCTTTGAGATCAGTGTATCTTGTTCTTCCCTTCTTCCCTAGTTTCGTCATGTCCCGCAGCCGCATGTACTCGGGCAAAGTAGATTTGTCGGTAACCTGATCCTCGAACCTGGCACCCATGATATCTCTCCTCTTGAGCAACTCGGCCGTCTCGTCACCCTGGAAAAATGCGCCTTTATGGTGGTATCGTGCCAGAAACGTGGCCTCGGAACGACCCTCTTCACGCTCCTGTTTCTGTCTTTCCAGATATGCTTGGTCTTCCTTCTCCCGCTCCTCCGCAGTCAGATTGCGCCGCCGTTCGATCTCTTCAAGCTCCTTTTCCCGTGCAATCAGTGCCTCCCGGTCGCGCTTCAGGCGCTTCAGTTCCCGAAGTTTCCAGGCTGCGTATTCAGCGGCAGGATCGAGACCGTCAGTGTCGTCCACCATGGATTCCGGCAGGATCTCGTCATCGTCGTCCCATGCCTTTTTGCCCTGGGCGCGGGCAAGGGCATCACGTTCGAGTTTGTCTTTTATTAGAAGTTCAGCTTGGGCGAGACGCCGGGTTTGGACGTCTACTTCCGGGTCTGGGGTTGCAGATGCTTCAGGACGGGCATCAGAGACTTGTGTGGAAGGTTTCCGATCCGATTTCTTGATAAATGTTGGGCGCTGGAATTTTCGCCGAGGCTGTTCTTCTTCGGACGAGGTTTCCTCCTCTTCCTCGTCCTCTGAGGACTCCTCTTCTTCTGATTCCTCGTCTTCCGCAGATTCTTCTCTTGTAGATTCCGGCCTTATCGGAGCCTGTCTGGTGGAAGGTGCTGTATCCTTAGGCGGCGGTTGCACATGTTTTGTAATCGCAGCATTATCATCCTCTTCCTCTTCTGTAACAAAGCCTTCCTCATCATCCTCGTCGCTTTCCTCTTGTCGAGGTGGCTGAGTGGTAGGCGGCCGTGGTCTCGTGGTCGGCGGCTTCCTCTGGGGTGGCGGTGGTTGCTGCTGCTCTTCCTCTGATTCTTCATCCTCGTCAGACGATTCTTCCTCCGCAATTGGTTTGCCGGGACGATACCTTGCAACGGGTCGCGCAGGGTTTGCAGTCATCCGCTTCGCGGGGTTAGGCATTGGTGGCGGCATCTTGAGAGCGGAGCTTCAGGTATGGCGATGTGTGAGAACGCGTCAAGAATCAATACCACCTCAAGACTGGGAAGATTGCCTGTAAACCGGAGACCTGCTCTGGTGCTAGAATCCATACACACCTTCGAACAGAGAAATGCAGCATGATGTTGTAGTACGGCGGAGTAGATAATTTTACTCGGTCACTACGTAACTCGATCTGTCGTCGGCATGACTACGGGTAATTAAATATGTGCAGTATCAATGTCTCTTGTTTCTCTCATCTCATTTTCACTTTCTTTGTGAATTGTCATCGCTCATGACTACCAACATGGTAACGCCTGGTGGCAAGAATTCGTGCCGAAGCAGCTTTGTTACTGGAACAGCACCGTTATTCCAGTGCACTTGGGTCTTAACTGTCCTTGGAATCACGCTTCTGTAGGTGTCATGTCCAGTGTCACCGGTTGTCTGTCGGATACCCATCCTGCTGAACCTGCGTGATAGACAAGTGAATGCTATGGCAGTCATGGTCCTGGGTAAGTCCGGGAAGCTCTTTCCTCCGCTATGGTCTAGTTCCTGCCGCTTCTATCCTCCGCTTATATTACATCTTTGCGTTCATTTAATGTCCGCCAACTAAACTTCCATATCCAATACTTGATGAGTCCACAATCACCCTTTCATTTCATCTGACCAGGAACAAAACTTCATTCCTTGAACCACAAATTCTACCAGAATCATGTCTGATAGAAGTGACTCCCCATCACCTACCGCTATGCCATCATTCCGGTCTCGCGTCATTGGCACCTGGGGCCTGGTGTCGTACGTCGCCATCAATCTTGAGGACCCGCAAGACATCGTCTACCCAATGGGCAAAGAGTGCAAAGGTCAAATCATGTACAGTAAGGACGGCTACATGGCAGCATTGCTACAAGAGGCAGACCTCGAATCCTTCGACCATGACTGGAAGGACGGCACTACTCAAGAACTGGCCAATGCAGCAATGAAGACCATCGCGTACTGCGGTCCATTCTATCTCGACGAAGAACATAGCAAGCAACAAAAGATTGTCCACCACGCCCAAATCAGCGTTCACCCCAACTGGATCAACACGCTTCAAATCCGGTGTGCAGATATGTTTGAGGAGGACGGGCATGACTACATTATGCTAGGACCAGAGTCTCCAACTGAGTGGCAGGGCGTCAAGCGACTCCTTCGGCTGAAATGGCGCAAGCTCACTCAGAACGATGCGGCTCAACCTCCAGCAGACGCTAAGGAGCTCAAGATCTGAGAAGCGACACATATGGAGAACATGGCATAAATTACAATAAGATCCTCAGGAGGTGCTGACGACACAATCGTTCGACCATTCGGGAGCCAGTGTTTTTAAGCAACAAACTGCCTTACGCCCTTTTTTTGACCTGGTGAAGGATGCTGTGCATGGCGGGTGCCCGACACTACAAGCTACAAGCTACAAACCGTAGCTCCATAGACCTAGAAATCAAACTAGAGCAACCCGAGTGATATTTCCAATTTTTGGTAGCCCATGCCCCTAATATTTGGTCGCCTGTATAAATGCGGTATAGTTGAAAGTGGCTTGATCAGGCTGGCCGGCAACAGGGGCTTCCGATCCAGCTTGACCGACTTCCCCAACCATTAATTATTATTCTGGAATTTCAATCCCGTTCAGAATGTGAACCAAACGTGCCCCAGGGTCAAGTAGATCCTTTTCCTCGGAGTCTTTCCCTCTTTTCACAGCGTCGCAATGGCTGCTGAAGTAGCGAACAATCCCTCGATGCCCAGCGGGCCAACTGATCCTGAAAAGGCCGCAGTCGATCTTGCATCCAATATTCATCAAGTGAAGCTTGAAGACAGCAACACCCCGACCACCACGCAGACCACAGTACAGCCTCCAGATCAAACCCAACAAATCAACGAGTCTGCCGTTGCAGCGAATGACGTTACGATAGAAAAGCGTCCCGATGTCGAACCCACGACTGAACTCCCTGCACCCCCTCCGGCAAAGACATTAAACCTCCCGCGCACCGCAGCTGAAGGTGTGATCAAGACACCACTGGCCGAACCTCTAGAGACCTCTAAGCCCGCTTCTCGACCAGCATTGGAAATAGAACATGAGAACAAGTATGCAAGCCTTCTCAAGATCGTGTCCGCCTGGACTGAGATCCCAGAGACGTCTGCAAAGGGCTCGAATACGACACCCCTAACCGACTCAGAGCGCATGTTCCTGACAAGAGAATGCTTGCTCCGCTATCTGAGGGCTACAAGCTGGAACGTGGCACAAGCAGAAACAAGGCTGAAAAATACTTTGATCTGGCGACGCGAGTATGGCTTGGAGAAACACACAAAGGAGTACATCTCCATTGAGAATGCGACAGGAAAGCAGGTTATTCTGGGATGGGATATTCAGGGCCGGACGTGTCAATACCTGCGCCCATCCAAACAGAACACCGAGCGGAGTGACCGGCAAATCCAGCATTTGGTCTTCATGCTGGAGCGTGCTATTGATTTAATGCCAGCCGGGCAAGAGACTCTCGCTCTGCTGATCAATTTTGCAGAGACAAAATCTGGACAAGGCGCGACACTTTCTCAGGGCAAGCAGACCTTGCACATCCTTCAGAATCACTACCCCGAGAGACTCGGCCGCGCCCTCGTCACCAATCTGCCATTCTACATCTGGGGCTTCTTCAAGCTGATCACGCCATTCATTGACCCGTTGACAAGAGAGAAGATCAAGTTCAACGAAGATATGGGACTGCATGTGCCACGTGAGCAGCTGCTCAAGGAAAGCGGGGGACATGTCGAGTTCGAATACGACCACGACGTCTATTGGCCGGCTCTCAATGAGTTGTGCGAGTGGAGGAGGGCAGAGTACCGGCGTCGATGGGAGGAAGGAGGCAAGCGAATTGGTGAATATGAGGGATATCTCAAGGGAGGGGACGAGAAGTCGCTGGCCGAACGGGAGAAGGAGGCAGAGCAATCGTCTGCGTGAGAGAGGCAACGTATCTTATTCGCATTGATTGGCCACATGGGTACGCCCGCATTCTCTAGAGTGGCCTTGGAATAGTATCAGGGACGGGAGTTTGATGATAGGAACAGGTATACTGTCTTGTGACTACTGCGCGGGACACGTACAAATTACTTGCAGTAGGGGGAAATGGGGAATCACATGCTATTTTTGGTGGGCGGATATGCCTATCCACAGGCACCGCCGGATCACCAACCGAATAATAATCGAAATCTTCAGCCTCTCTGCCCCTCCATTGTACCAACACAGTATTCTCCCCGCCTTGTCCGGACTACCGCTCCGGTCGGCAGCCCTTAATCGTGAGCCCCCAAGGGCGGGAAGACGGGATATGATGTGCATGTCGCAGGTTCATTGTCTGTTGCGCACATAGAGGTCTGTCAGTTGGCCCGAGAAATCAGGGATTCTTCACCACCAATCCATCCTTCTAACGCCTTGTGTAACGAGTTTAGCGACCATCTTTTTCAGCTTTGCCATCCTCGACTTGTTCTGTCCTGCAGGATCTTCTCGTGTGACAAGCCCACCCTTTTTCTCCACTCCTCCTCATCCTCCGTCTACTGCACACTCGACCACACATCATCGAAAACCACCCGCGAAAGCAGAGTTTGTGATCGCCAGAAGAGCACAAAACGATGCGGTTTGACAGGTCACGATGGCAGACGACACAGAGGTGACCCAGTCGCCTTCGCATTCGCGCACTACCCCGCCAAACGGTCAACCGACCGGTCCTTACCATCACCATTCTCATCACCACCACCATGAACACCACCCGCATATCCAGAATAGCAGCCCTTCTCCTCCCCCTCCTTCCGGTGCCGCTAATTATGGCGCCCACGAGGCCACCTTTGTCCGGCCATCAGACCTCTTGCGCCCCAAAGCTGTTCCTCGTAATATCCCTCCACCTGCCCCTCAGAGATCAGAACGCCCGATAGACCGAGATGAAAGAGCCGGCTTGCAGGCAATACGGGACTTCCTTCGAGCGCGCAAATGCTACGATGTGCTACCCTTGAGCTTTCGTCTGATTGAGCTAGATGTTGGTCTCACGGTCAAGGAGAGCTTACAGATCATGGTCCAGTGTGGTATGTCCTCCTCAACCTCCAAGAGAAAGTCTGACGGAAGGAACTCATGCTGATATTTGTGTATTAGGTATCGTCTCTGCGCCGCTATGGGACTCGAACACTTCCACATACGCTGGTCTATTGACCGTCAATGACTACCTCAATGTCGTCAGGTACTACAATGTCCACGCTGACAAACTGAAAGATGTGGATAAACTGCTACTCAGCGATCTAAAAGGTAAGGCCATGTCCTGAATTCAAGAGTAACTACTCCAACCAAAGACTCACGCTCTACAAGATGTCGAGAAAGTCCTTAATGTCAAGCCTCCCGAAACCGTCTCCGCCTCTCCCGAAGCTATCCTCTACGATGCCCTGCGCAAACAACTTGTCTCGCGCGCTCGCCGAATACCTTTAGTCAGTTATGACAGCGACACACAACGGACAATGGTCACTTCAGTCATCACCCAATATCGTATCCTGAAATTCATCTCCATGAACGTCAAGGAAACGGATATGTTGAGAAAGCCCCTCGAGATGATAAAACTAGGCACATATACAGGCATCGTGAGGTGTAGCATGGACACTACGGTATTGGATGTGGTCGATGAGATGGTCACCAAGAACATCAGTAGTGTGCCCGTTGTCACAACGGAGGGTAAGTTATCACTACTCACATCCGATAGCCATATTTGCGCTGACTGAACGATGGCAGGCATGTTGCTGAACGTCTTCGAAGCCGTTGACGTGATTGAGATCCTCAAATCCGGCGACTACGGCAATTTGACCTGGACCGTGGGCAAGGCTCTCAGTTGCCGCTCGCCCAACCACCCAGGCATTTATTGCTGCTCGCTCGAAGACGGGTTAGATACCATTTTCGAAACGATCAAGAAGTCCAGGGTCCATCGGTTGATGGTAGTGGACGAGCAGAACTACCTGAAAGGAGTGCTGAGTCTTAGTGACATCTTAAACTATCTGCTTGTGGACGGTCCCGAGGAGTAGGACAGATCTGCGGATGGCCATGTCACTGCCGAGAAGATTTACGGCGCACGATGATCGGTCCTGCACAAAGCGGCTTACAGATGACGTATGATGAGCCAATGCCTCAGCGAAGAGAACGGGATCGGGATGGAGAAGGCGTTGGGTTGTCTAGGCCTTGAATAATGCCACCGAGAGTTCGGGGGCACTTAGGGATACAGGGATACCACAAAGTACGAGGACAAGCCTGGCGTCGCATACGGAGTCTTCGGTATTGTGCTTTGATTCCACGGCTAACGGCAGAGACTTGAGCGCAACGACCTGCAATCCAGTCGGGCACAGGAAGAAGCATGGAAATGTCAGCCACGATGAACACAGTAATAGACGAGCTCGACTGCTTTACGACCCACGGCATTTGGGATGACAGCATGGCCGTAGCTCAATAATAGCAGATACGTTTTCCCATTCTTAGATCAGATTTGAACTGCGAGTTTCCTGTCATATGTGCTCCAGGTTCCGTGCTGGTTCATTGTAAATCAGATCCCTTGCTGGGTACATGCTAACACACTCATGTACACTGACACTTGTTCGAAGTGTAACGGCGTACGTACATCTGCAAATCCAAAAAAGGGTTAGTACGAACGCCAAATCTTGGCAACACTTAACGCGTCCCTCGGATCGCGTTCACCATTGGATTTATCCGACTCTTTCTGTACCTACATCCATAGTTGTCGCCGAAACGAAACGAACAAAGCTTCCACCTCTCACGAAAGTGGAAATTTTCTGGGCTCACCGCGACCAAGAAACTTCTCCTCCGTTGTTCTCACGATGACGGCCATGAAGGAGAACCTCAACGCGGTCTTCGACCCCGCGGGGAACGGCCTCTCCCCAGACATCCTCGGCGTGCTGGAGTCGATACTACGCGTGCACTCTATCGGGCCGGACGAGCTGTTTATAAAATGGGAGGTGTACTGCCTGAAGATGGGGAGCGAGGAGACGAAGCTGGACCTGGAGACGGCGCGCATGTTTGCAAAGGACGTTCAGGACTCGGTCGAGAGGGGCGAGCGCAACCAGCAGACGGCGCCGAAGTCTGCGGTCAAGTCTGAAAGGAAAAGTCTCGTCCACGCTACGCCGAGGGCGGGGGGGACTTCGGACGTCTTTGGGATGTATGTTGCTCTGACAGCTCCTTTCCTCTGGTCAGAGGGGAGGGAGAGAGATTGTGACGCTAATACACTGGGACATAAAACAGGCTGGACGAGCTCACTCCCAATGCGATCTCGCGACGAAACGGAAGTGTCAAGAGAAAAGCAGATTTCGACTCGCCGGTACCGAGGAAAGTCAGCCGTCCGGAGACCACGAACAGAACGCCAGGCAAGGCCGGGAAGCTCGATGCATCTGCGTATGCTACCCGTTTCAGCTGTTTTTGTCTGATACTAACGTGGGACAGAGGCGTACCATTCTCAGAACGGCCGAACGCAGGACAAGTTATCGAGACATTGAACGAGCACCTCTCGGCAGCCGAAGCGCCAATTGCGCCCTTCTCTCAAGCGCGACTGCGCCTCGTCTCTGGGACGGAATATAAAAAGTTTCAGTATAAACCCATGGCGATGCGCCTGCGGGAGTCGTCGGAGGTGCTGGATGAGCGGATCGACGATTTCCTGGCCCTCGTCCAAAAAGCCCACAACCTGGAAGACTCGGCGTTTGGGAATGCCGCGGCGCAGCGGACAAGCGAGATCGTCGCGGTGGGAAGGATCGCGTGCGACACGGCCGATGGCAAGCTGAACTCGGCGTCACTCGTGCTGGAGATGTCCAGACGAATGGGCGCGGGCCTTCGCGTGCCTCTGAAAGTGGACGGGTTGTCATCGTACCAGTTCTTCCCGGGCCAGATCGTCGCATTGCGAGGCACAAACGCGTCTGGGCTTTACTTCACGGTCAAGGAGGTGATTACGGTGCCAAAGCTCCCCATGCCCTCCTCACTGCCGACCAACATCGAGGCCATCAACGAGCGCCTCGAAGTGTCGGAGGACTCCAGCTCCCTCCCACTCAATGTCATGATCGCGTCAGGTCCGTACACGGCCGAAGACAACCTCGACTACGAACCGTTCCAGGCCCTGTGCGAGAAAGCCGAGGAGTTGATGGCCGACGCTCTCATACTGACTGGACCGTTTCTCGACATTGAGCACCCAATGCTGGCATCGGGCGACTTCGACCTGCCAGACGTGCGAGGTCTGGACCAAGAAGCCACACTGGCCACGCTCTTCCGACTGTGGATCTCCACGCCTCTACAGCGTCTATGTTCCGCGGTCCCTGGCATCACGGTGGTCATGATCCCAAGCACGCGCGACTTGATGAGCAAACACGTCAGCTGGCCACAAGAACGACTAACGAAGAAAGACCTCGCGCTACCCAAGCAAGTCACGATGCTTCCGAATCCTTCTTTCATTTCACTAAACGAGGTTGTCTTTGGCGTGTCGTCCCAAGACATCCTGTACGAGCTCAGTCGGGAGCAATTGTCTCACGGCCCGGGGCAAGATCTCCTGACCAGACTGCCCGGGTATCTGATCGACCAGCGGCATTTCTTCCCTCTCTACCCGCCCATGTCCAGGGATAAACTCTCCAGCAACGGTGTCGTGAAGGCGACCGGCGCGTGTTTGGATGTGGGATATCTCAAGCTTGGTGAATGGATGCAGGTCAAGCCCGATGTGCTCATTCTACCGAGCATGTTGACGGCTTCTGTCAAGGTACGTCCAAAACAGTTTGTGCCCGTGTCGTGAATTTCGAACAACTTCGAACGAGCTAACAATGTGGGTGCTGTAGGTCGTTGACAGCGTCATGGTAATCAACCCCGGACAACTGTCCAAGCGCAAGGCCGCAGGGACGTACTCGCAGATATCACTGCATCCGCGCATATTGTCTGAGGAGGAAAAGTCGGCCAGGGCCGTGGCTCATAATGTCTTTGAACGAGGGAGGGTTGATGTCGTAAGAATATAGTGGTGTGGCCGTATCTCGTTCTGCTCCATGGAGGTTTTGTTGGATGGGCTGCCTCCTATCAATGCCACCCCATGGCTATCACATAACGCCTGTCGTGTTTCTCATGACCATCATTCACCCCAGAGCATGCATCGACGTTGCACAGTCCTTGGAAATTTATTCTTCTTCCCCTATTCATCACCGTAAAAGCAATAGACCTATCCTCTTCCCTTCTCTTCTGCGTCCCACGCCTTCCATGCCTACAGCAGAAATCCCGTTCCTCGGCGCATCGGCCACCAACGCATTCAACCCCAGATCTCTCCACATGGGATCTCTCGTAGCACCCGCCTGGCTGGCTTCACCCGTCGTCGCACCGTCTGCGCCCACCGCTCCACTGCCCGCGCCCATGCCGACTGCCGCGACCGCAGCTGCCGCGGAACCCGGGACGATGGCGGCGGAGACCAGGTTCTGGTTCAGGGCGCGGTTAATGCCAAAGGCGGCGTGCATGTCCGGGACCACGTCGTCCTCGTCTTCTGGGTTGATGGGCATGAGGTGCGGGGGCAGCGTGATCTCCTCGAACGGGAGGTAGTGGCCCGGCAGGGCGGTCATGCCGCTACCGTCCCCGATGTTGCCTGACATGGGGAGCGCTTTGTTGCCCCCTCCTGGGCCCCCTCCGCCCGAAGACCCCTGGTTCTGCGCCATGAGCGGCGTGGATAGCGCAAACACCGTCGACGCCGGCGGGCGGCAGAACTCTTCGAACACGTCGGCGAGCCGCGAGGCGCGGAGGTGTACGTACGTTGCGGAGGAGTCGCGTGACTACAAAGCAAGTTTCACATGGATGTTAGCAATGCCGAACGCCTTCTTTGGACTGACGTCAAGGTTGGGCAGGGGGAGAGACGCGGATTCGGGGGGAACGGGGACGAACCATGATGCAGTTGTCCTGCTCAATGACCAATAATTGAAGCGTAAGAGAAGGACTAGATTGTAAGGTGAAGAATGGAAGATGGGGATGGGGACAAGACAGGGAATTTAATTCCTGGAGACGTTTGGGCAAAATGGCTGCGCACGAGTAAACAAAAAGCGTGGGGTAGGCGCGCAAGTCTAATTAATTAATAGCTGGACCTTAATTGATTTGAGAGGCGTGACAGGCTAGTGGTTCCTCAACTCGACCCCTCCACCGACAGCCTTGCTCAGCCTTGCTACTTAATAACCACATACCACTGGCCGGAATTATGGTTGCCATTCGAAGTGCAGTAGCATTCGAGAGTTGGATAACAATAGGATCGATTGATTCTGAGGACTCTACCTGCCTTGATCGTTCAGCCCTCTCCGTAAGTCTGGTTTCCCACCGTATGCGCGTCTCCAGTCGTGAAGCATAATCAAGATTCATAAGTCATTCGCAATATCCGCGAGACTGCGTGAGTGTACAAGCGTAACTGTAGACCACCCCGAGATATTTCCATATGTCGGACCCATCCCGTCCACGTCGAGCGATCGCTATGTATGTACAATTTCAAAGTTCGCTCCTGGGCTGGTTGCACATCCCAATGTCATAATGGTACTGTCAATTACAGACAATCTGGTTCCGGTTCGCGTTGTTGTCGAACGTGGCACTCCTGATGCACCCTGCGTACAAACTCGGCACACTCCCCCGGGTACGCGGCGATCATCTCCTTGGCCCATCCCGTGCGGCGGTACTCTTCGAGCGGCCACACGCAGCCATAGCCTTCTTCGTAGTCGCCATGGTCGATGAGGCTGTCCAGATAGTCGGCAATCTCCACACGAGCCTGGCTCTCCGCCACGATCTCATGGTCAAAGAGCGATTTCCGCGGGGATTTGCTGGTGTCGTTGCCCCTCCGAGGGCTGCCGTCGCCGTTGCCGTGTCTGGCGACGAGCTTGAGCACCGAGTATGGAGCCTTCACTAGAGCATGGATGACGTTGGTTATTCCTGTAACAATGATGTGTAAGCGATGAGAGGAACTCGAGGCAACAACAGCTGTAACATACTCTTATCATTTCCGCTTTGATCTCCGGATGTAGCGGCATCGTCCGTGGCGACTTTTAACGTGTCTATTGCGTCCGACAGCTCCGTTGAATCCACCGCCACTGGCTCGACAGGAGTATCGGCCAGGTCGTCGCTTGTTTCGTCGGAGTTAGAGTCGCTGTCGCTACCGTCCCCATCTATGTCTGGTATATTGTCTGGATATACCTTGACAGGCGCTTTCTGCTTGGATGCCTTGGTTTTGGGCTTCACGGCTATGTTGATGTCGGACTCTGATTCAGACGCTTGCTGAGGAGGTGGCCATGTCCCACAGTGCAAGAACTCTGGAGGCCATTCCTCTCCTACCTTTGTTGTAATGGTTGGTAGTTGTGCAGACTCAGGCACTAGACCACTGGCGTGCTTTCGACAATGATGGTGCTTGCATCCAGCATGGATCATCTTCCCAATTGATCTTACATCGACTGTTGTGTCCATCTTGAAGTCGACACTTAGCCTTTGTGACTATGATATAGTAAACTTGAGCTGTGGCCTCTCGAGAATGTGCTGAATGGGCTGGAATAATAGCAGACTAAAAAGTAAAGTGCTTTTGGCGTAATAGTGTACGTTGAGAAGCTCGGTTGAAGGTTGACTAGCAAACGAGAAGAAGTAGTGGGATCATGTGAGATCTAGGCCATTAAGAGTACCGTGCGAGGAAAAGCCCAAGGCTTTGAGGTTCTTGGGAAAATGTCCTACTTGTAGGTCGCGTGATCTTCACGATAATGTGGTAAAAGGCCAAGTGTAAGCCAAGTACAAATCAACGCAGGACACCAGTGCGGGTGGCTGGAGGACATGGCCCCGAGACAGCAGCCCAAGGACATGATTTCGGGTGTTGTGAAGGGGCAATGCACCCATTACTCGTACAAGTTAACGTGTAGACAGTCGCACCACGTACGATGACTTGGTATGCTGTCAAGAAAAAAGAAATGGAGGAGTCTTATTGGAAGATGGAGAGCAAGTGGTTCGATTATGGCGCGACTTTTGTGCTGTGCCATCTTGCACCTTTCCTATAACAGACTAGCCTCCCTAAAAGAGACTAGTGATCCCCGCAATTCGGTCCACAGCTTCCGCCGACTTCCTCGCGGCTTGTGCCGCATCACGACTCACTCACCTCCGAATTGGTTGCTCTGAGAGATTTTCAGCACAAGAAAAAGCTCCTGTCGATCCCGAGTATGAATTCCATTTTCTTTCTTCCCATCTCTCATTCTACACCTTTGGAATATGGTTACTCTGAATGGCCATGATGACTTGGAGAAATTCCACCCGTAGTACTCGCCCCCAAAAAGCACTTGATCTTGAGACAAGGCTGTGTGGTGTTATGCCGGTATGATCGAACAGTGCTCAGCCACGGCTCTTCTCCAACACCTCATACCATCATCCCTTTACCCGTCTACCAAGTACCTTTTCAAGTACTTGCTGCGCTGTGAGAGGTCATTGCACGATGTCGGACAAGTCACTTCTCGCCAAAGCGGGAATACTTCGCCTAGGGCAAACCCTGCTTCAAGGATCCTCTGGTTAAATCCCAATACTCTGATTCCCCATGTTTTAGATCTTCCATTCTCTAGCTCACATGCTGAAAAAGGTCAGGTCAGTGCTTGTCAGCAGATCAGCTTATGCATATCACGCAGCTTGTTTCATCGTACTTGCATATAAAGTTGTGTTGTACCCAGACACCATGTCCATGCTCTCCGCATACACAATACATTCCACAAGATTTACCCACATAGTCCAGCTCTACACTGAGAATACCTCCAGTGACCACTTCGTTAACAACCCTCGCCAATCGTTCGCAATGAAACCAACCATCGTTCTCGCCGCGGCAGCCACCCTTCTCGGCCTCACCATGGCCGCGCCCATCGAAACTTCCGAAACCAGCGACATTGAGCCCCGCGACGCGGCGGTCTATGACCTCGCCATCGGGGGTGGTCGCTTCAACATGAACGACCTCCAGTCCTACAGCCTGTTCTACGCCAACAGCTCCGCCTACATCGGCCAGATCAAGTACCAGTCCTACTCGGAGCCGCTGATCGTCTCTGGGGGCCGCAACGGCGTCGACACCCTCACCTTCCAGTCCATCCACGCCAGCCCGACCGGCTGGCAGCAGATGTACGTGGTGCCGCGACAGTCGCGGCCCGTGGGCTTCAGCACGCCGCACGGCTCGCCGCCCGCGGGCGTCCGCACCAACGAGTTCAGCTTCAACTGGAACGGCGCGCTGCAGAACCACGGCCGCAACTTCTTCTACGCGTGCGAGGACAATGCGGGCGCCCTCGCCGCCATCCACAGCTGGCAGATCTGGTGGATTGCAGACGCCTTCCCGAGGAACTACACGTGTAGGGGTCCCCTGCACATCCACATCGCCGACGGCTGTGCCAGGGGCTTGTAGGGGAAACAAAACACCCCGATCTCTCACATCCGACTCGGGACATTCTACTCTGGGAAACCATGTAATTGTACACCGTGATTCATCTGCATTGGATATGGAAACTTACTTGTACCAACGGAAGGGCCGCTGGGATTGGTTTATGAACATGTATGGCAGCGTCGGACTTTTTTTGCGGGCGTTTAACATCTGTTGGATAACCTTTTAATGATATTGACATTGACATTTGACATTGCTACTGCTCCATCCCATGTGATAGGGTAGTCTTTGGCTGTCTTTCGCAAGACTGGCAGGTTCCTACTCTGATGTTTTGATAGTTGAATACTCGTACAAATAGTCGATTGCTAAGCGACAGTGTGACTGCTGACTTCTGTCGTTTTCGGGAGTGGAACAAGGACTACAAACTCGTGAGACCACAAACAAATGGTCTGGGAAAGGATGCTCAATTGACGTGCGAGAGTAGATTGCTTGCTCTGTGACCGCTGCTCTTCGAGGATAATCCTCAGCGAATCTCCGAACTAGACCATGCAAGCGACCCAAGGCCAGCAGCAGGCCTGCTCTACTCAGAGCTACCCTCTCCAATCATGTTCCTCTTCAAAGCCCAACAGTCGCCGAAGCTTCTCGTTGGTAATGGGGGCTTCTTTCCCAGCCACCACTCTCGTATGCGGAACGTGCGGATACCAACGCCTCAGGAGTCGGCCTGCATCGTCGGTGAAGTTGGTGATGGTGTCGTTGACGGCGTTGAAGATTTGAAAGCCGAGACCGGATGTCACAAGCCCGCGGTGGCACATTTGGCCCAGGTCTCTCGCATCGGTGTAGGACCAGCCATGTTGAAACCACTTCTCCGGCTCCTGGACGTAGCCCTCGAACATATCGCTATCGTATCCATCCGGTTCAAACACCCTCCCTATTCTCAGGCAGTAGATATCCGTGCCAAATTTCGTAGCGTAGCCCCTCGCAATCCGTTCGCCGCACAATTTCGACAGCGCATAGGGGTCCGTTGGATTGCAGTCCGCATCCTCTGTGACGGGAAATGAAGCATACTCCAAATTACCTTGACCAAATGACACGCCATAGACGGCGATACTGCTCGCAATGATGATCTTCTTGATTCCCAGCTTACAAGCCGCTTCGACCACATTGTGGGTGCCCATAGTATTTATCCGAAATGTCTCCCCGTCAGAGACAATCATCGGCTTATTGATCCCAGCAAAGTGGATTACCGCGTCAGGAGGTCGAGGTGCTTCTGCGGGGAACGGCTCGCCCAATTTCATGTGCGTGACGAGGCTGCTAAATACCTGGCCGCTGTCGGTGAGGTCGCATTTTGTGGTGTGAACATCCTGCAGCTCGGGGAAGTCCTTGGACGAAGATGCAAGGTCGACGAGATCAAGGTTGATGACTTGGTGGCCATACCGAAGGAGCTCTTTGATCACATGCCGACCTACTTTGCCTGAGCCACCCGTGAAAGCGACTCTGAGGCCTGGCATGATAATTGTGCTGATGTAGCGGATTTAAAAGGCTACAGACGTTTTGATTTTTGAAGTTCATAGGAACATGTATCACTCGGCTCATGTGATGGACGTAGGTTGACCTGAGAGGAGCATCTTCTCCATAGGTCCTAATTAGTGCCGAGCTGCCATGCAGAGAGTCATCGACGCTGGAGAAACAGGACCAATGAACAGGTACCACCCATGTTGGTCGCCAAATCAGGACGCATCGCACAGGGAAATGCTGCAGTCAGTGCGGAGGTGCAATAGCGTCAAGTTTGACTGGCATACTTGTATGTTCTCTTGGAGGGGCTCGCTCTCCAGCCACGATTGTTAGCTTCACGGCGCCTAGTTCCTGCTCCAATAGACAAGAAGATGTTGGCATTGGGTCGCACAATGTGAACAAAGATATATCATGTTTGCTTTAGGATGGCCTCCCGATATTTGAGTGCTGGGCAAGAAGCAATGCTGTCAATTGACCAATCAACATCGACCTCGCCATTTCATTTCACGTGACGCAAATTATCTTGGCGTTGTGGAACCCACATTCTGAATTGCGATCGAGAACTTTACAACTTCCACATTCGCAGGGTACTTGCAATACGCCAAACCACCAGTTGCAGCCAGCTTGAACGGTAAGTCTCCCTGCACTCGAATTTATTCAGACCCTCCGATCATCGCACGGTCGAGAAGACTGATCACCCCTGCCTCGAGTTCTGTACACCTACGAGAAAAGTTCTGACAATTTCTTACATTTTTCTCGTCTAGAAGCCCCGACGAATAACTCCCTTCTTCGACGCTCCGCGAAAAGAAAACCGCAACCATGTCTCACGAAAGTGTGTGGTACTCCCGACCCCGAACCTTCGGCAAGGGTGCTCGCGGCTGGTACGTGTTTTCCACTCGCCCTACAACCCCAACAAGAAGATTTGTGCGGTTTGGTGCCTTGTGGTGCCTTTTGAGAAGAGGTGGATTCGGAAGCTGGATTCGACGAGGCGTGTTCGTTTAAGTGAATGTTATTGTCGGAGGATATTGGATCGCCAGGCGAGGAGGAGTTCCAGTTCACAGAGCGAGGCCTCCGAGCTCAATGCGACCGATACCCCAGCGAGGACTTTTTCGAGAATATGCTATACACAAGAGAAGGTGATATGCTGACTTGTCCGTGTTTCGCAGCCGCGTTTGCACCCACAAAGCCGGTCTGATCCGCAAATATGGCCTCAACATCTGCCGTCAGTGCTTCCGGGAAAAGAGCCAAGACATCGGTTTCATCAAGGTACGTTACAAGCGTGCGGGAGAGGACTACGAGTCGTCCTGCGACAATGAATCCTCTAGAACGTTTGGCTGACATGGGGAACTCTCCACGAACAGCACCGGTAAATCCTACGTCAACGACAGCGGAATTTATTGACTGGATTGAAATCAATCAATATGACGGACCTCAACGAACGGAACGGGGTTCGGTGAATACTTGCAACATGGTGGGAGAGCACAGTGGGTGGTTGGAGAGCAGGAGTCGGAGGAGATGAACATGCTGGAACGAGGACCGCATCCTGAAGCAAGAGTGCGGAATGGATGAGAATCTTCCAGCTGGAGATATTAAAAAAAAGGCGACGACAAGTGGTTTTTTGTGTGCCCCTCAACGGAGTCATGACTATGGCTTTCCTTTTTGCTGTGGGATTCTGCGGAAAAAGAAGGCTACGTACATACGTATGTAGTAGCAGTATGCGCTAGACGGCGGAAAACAGACTCGTGTATGTCAATTCTCTGCCAACTTCTTTCTCTTCGCCGTCCATTGTCATGACCTTTCCTATTGGTGATCCTTGCCGTAATTCCCGTCGTTGGATCGAGGTGTTTATGAAGCTACGAATCGCCAAGTTTGGGCTTGGTTGCATTGCTGGATTTTTGATATCAGAGGGATCACATTCATCCGTTGCCGTGCTATATGAAGGACAGGACTGGTCTGAGTTTCGAGGACCGTCATGCTCTCATTACCAAGTGTTTCGTCGTATTCACACAGAAACCCTGAAAAGGGAGAAGAAATCTTCCTCCGCACCCATTAAGCCAGCGTTTGGTCGTCCCCATGCACACCGTTCACCACCGGCACAGCCTGAGGCGGCAGACTGCCCAGTTCACACACCACAAGATCCAGGAATTCCGCCGGTGTTACATCGTACATAAGATTCAGTAGGAACAGATTTGGTTGATCCCTCCAATCCTCCAACCCCCGAGTATTCGACGAGCCGCTCTTCTCATCCCCATCGTCTTCATCCTTCTTGTCCTTTTGCTGATTCGACTTCTTGTTGGCGCCTTTTCCTGCAACACTGGCTTCTGTAGCTGGCTTGGTTGACGACAAGACCTCCGCTTCGGCACTTTCCACCAAAGCATCTGGCTCGCCCAATTCATTCATAATGATACTGTCGAGCGCAGCCTTCGCTGTAAATTTGACAGTCTCGCACAAGACAATAACAGGGACGTTCCGGCTTTTATTCTTGGTCGATTCCTTAGCCATCATAGCAACGATGGCGGACCCTGCACGAGAGAGCAGCTTTCCGTTGCCTAGCATCGCGGAAGCACCCAAGAAGCATTTGGTGACAGATTGGGATCGGTTATCAAGCACATCTGCTAGACCAGATAGGAGAGTATAGTGGACCTGGAGACCTGCACGTATGAGGCTTTGGGCATGGTTTTTGCCTTCGAACATAGGTCTCGAGTCGACGACAATGATTTGGAAATTCTTTCCCTGCTGATGCGCAGTGAGGAGTGTTTTCTCAACGATACTGCTCTTCCCGTATGTCAAAATCACGTCTCCGTCTTGAATCCGCGAACTGGCTTCTCGGGCAATCACCTCATCGGCTAGCGTGATCCTCTCGCGGATGAACAAGTCGATGGCACGACATATACTTTGTTTAGCTTCGCTATCGGTAGCCTCAACCGGTTGCGTGGAGATCAAGTTCTTCAGCCATCGGATGCTGTTCCCCTGGCTCATGCTCAATGGACGCGCATTGCGTAGATATGCAATCTGGTGATTGAGATGGGTGAGTAGATGTCGAGAGAGCGCCACACCTGCAGGAGTGGTATATGTTTGGATAACCTTTTTGAAAGCAAGAAGAGTCGCTACACAACGTGCATTGCCGCCGCAGATCACAAAGTCACGGAGCTGTAATCCTAGCGATATCACAGCGGGATGTATTTCTCGACCAGCTCCGGACAACGTGGCTTTCTTTTCCTTTGGGTACAGGTGAGAGAACATTGACACGCGTTTGAGGTCCTGGCGCTTCTCTTTCTCCGGCACCGTGGAGCCATGAGGCGGTTGTTGCTGTTGTTGGATCGCACCGCGGATAGGTAAAGCCTTGCCTGAGGGTGTCCGTTTATGATGTGGACCCGTGTCACTTTCTCTCTTCGTTGTTGATGGTCGTCTTTGCGTTTCTGATTTTGCTCCTGACGCTGCGGTCTGCCCTTGTGCCTGGGCTACGGCTTGTGCTCCCTTTTCAGCAACCTTTTCGGCTCTTCTTGCCGCCTTTTCAGCCGCCTTCTGTTTTTTCAACTGCGCGCCAGTCAATTTGGCTCCTGCTCCTGCTTCGGCCACGTTTTGTTCTGTGGTAGTTCGAGGTGCACTTTCGGGCCGCGCCTTGGATTTTTTGGAATCTTTCGTCTGGTCATTCCCATTCATCGCCGCCGGCTGAAGACTTTGGGTGGTACCATTGAGAGTGGTCTCTCCATTGTTGGCGGGCATGGTAAAAGAGGCTGCCTCTGGATTTAGACTGGTGGCCGCGCTGAGTGCAGCTGACTTTGAATCAACCATTGCCGACAGGCTACTGGGCTACAGACTCTCGGACGGATTTAGAGACTGGTCCCTGGAAGTGCCCAAAGAATAACATTCAGCAGGGAGAGGAGAACAAATGTTGTTATGGGTGGTGATGGTGGTGCAACTGAGTCATTATGGTCTGTGCAGTCAGTGGGTGCAGTTGGGGCGCACAAAATGCGACTCCACCCCCTTCGCTACCCCTGCCACGTGAGTTCCAAACCAGGAGTGCCAAATCCAACCAACTATGACAGACTTCACCAACGACGTCGTTCCTTTTGCACGATTCTTCTGATACTGATGATAATGCTGAGAGCCAGCTGCCTTGTATGAGATGACTGAACCACCGGTGTTCCCAAATGCTACCTCTTCGGACATGGAGATCAGTCCTCAATATCGGTCCCGGCCAATCAGCAAGCCAAGGTATGGTCGAACTGCTTAAAATGGGTGTGGGCCCGGATTATCTGAGCAAGACTTGCAGTATCAGCGTAGAGGTCGACCTGAGAAATAGATAATCAGTCTTGGCCCCGGCGCAGGGAGTACCAAATCCCTAGGGCTTTCAAGGTAATATGTATAGCTGTGCCAACGCAGTCAATCACGTACAGTTGCAAGTTCCCGGCAACATTAGCTCCCGTATTGTAAGCCACTACAGTAACAGGCTTTCCCTTGTCAACGAGTACGAGCTCCCGCCTCATTGGTACTCCGTTCGTAGTAGAAATACTAAACCCATTGGCGGGAATACCAATGACACCATATCCCCCTTTTTGGATACACCAACAAGGAAAATATCAGCCTCGAAGTGACCCACCATTTGTGTCACGATCACTATAATATACAGAATTACAAGATATCCTTGCACAGTCATTCGAACTTCCGCGCTGGACTGCCCAGTCTAGCGCCCGATGGACAGCTGTCTCTAGGAAAGGCTGTCGTTTTCCGAACAGAGTAAATAAAAATGGTTCGGGTTGGCTCTGTGACGAACAAAATGTATCAGTGTATGGTACCATTTCCTGGCACGAAGAGCTAGCTTCGTACCTGGTATCTTTTCCGCCACTCTGCGCCGATCGATGGGTTCCAGGGAGAGTAACGACGACTCCTATGTGACAGCACACCAGTAAACCTATCCCCAGCCGCAAGTTTTCACAATCGCCGAGCTACCGCCTTCATTCGCAATGAACACTTGTGCCAATGTTTCGTGGTACTGTAGCTCAATCAACTTCTATAAGGACATGGAGCGCGGATTAATTCTCTCTGGTATTGAGAGTTCAAGACGACGGGGAACACGTTTTTTGGAGCACCGCGAAAGCTCCTCTCCGTGGCTTTTTGGGACGCCCTGCGTGTCTTGTTGGAAACAATTACTGTCTGTTGCTTCTCCTGCCATTGTAAGCTCCCGCAGGTATTGTCTAGGTATTCCCTGATCAGTGGTTTCATCTCTTTTTGGGTTTCTTGAATGTCGCCTGTTCTGATATTTGGGTGACAGAAGTTTCGAGTGTCACTACCTGGGAATCGAGGCGGCTCAGATCCTCGTCATCTATAGCCCCTGGCTCTGAAACGTGATAGCTTTCCAGACCCTGTGAAAGTCCAGATGAGGACGGAAACTATAGCTCCGAATCTTCGGAGACTTCAAAATATATATCGGGTAGTATTACATCGATTACCGCGTAAAGCCTTATAAAGTGAATAGGCATCCAGGTATCGTAGACACTCTTAGTAAACTTATACGCCGTCCACTTCTCTTTACCATCCTGTTCTGTAAAGTCGAACGTACGAATAGGGTGCCGGTAGAACGTAGTCTTTTTACCCTCGATCATAGGGTAGTGGCTATAAATCCTCACTGAGCGATAATCATACGAAATGGAAAAGGCGAGGATCTCCCGATGAAGCTCTTGCTCGCGCTTCACGAGCCGGAACAGTTCCATGACTCCTCGAACGGCGAGGGTTATACTATGCGCGTTCTGTCGATCTACGACGTCGAGCGCGGCCGTACCGTAATTCACTTCGCTTGAGAAGAAGGGGAAGTATATATACTACGTACCTATGAAGAAGGAGTTATCGGTGAGCTCGCTAACGAATGGCTGAAGTCTCTGAAGTTGAGTCTCGGTAAAAGCTTCTCGTCGAAAGCCCACGGAATAGTCTAGTTAAGGTCGTGTTTTAGTGATAGGAATAGAATTGTTCTAGCCTTCGTTAGTGCTTTTAATCAAGTAATTAAGCGTAGCGGCACCGTATGTTGCAAAGATTTCTACCGAGGGCACGATCAACTTAGAAATGTCTCGGATAACCCGGGTTTTATTTCTATTCCGTATCCTACGGAAAGTTGAGTTAAATAGGTCCTCACGAAATAGCGAGTCCTTTGATATAGGCTGCGCTTTCTCTAGTAGCCCTCGAATAAGAGTCTTACTTTTATCGTCGACATCAAGGTCTGATATATCCATGAAACTCCCTTTTGCCGCGAGTAGAGCTTCATAACGTACGTCCTTATAAGGAGTACTCTTCTCCTCCCTAGCCTTCTAGTCACTTAGTGTGGTTGAGCTAGGTGCCCTAGACTCGCTATCCGATCTCTTTCGGCGAAGGGAGGCGGTGGATTTCTTTCTCGCCAATAAGTGGCTCATTTCGTCACTTTCGTTGAAGTGTCCTGGCGGCTAGTGGTATGTCTCCGTCTAATATATTATAGAATCCACGTCATGAATAGAGGGTCTAGGACAAAATGTTCGTCGCCGTTTTGTAGAGGCCGGGTATAATAGCTGTTCAGTATCTCGTTTCCGCTTTGGAGGCTTCGATACGAGGTTGGTAGGGGGGGGATTCGCACCCTATATTGAGTCAGTCTTCCGTCACACAATGGTGTTAGCGGCTTATATAAAGACGTTTAACGTCGCTGACTGGAGATGGTAGAGGCTACTAGCTGGCTTCTGCTTGATTCTGAGGAACCTCATTCAAGCGGTCCAAACGAGTGCTCCGTCGAAGAGGGTTTAGCTGTTGTCTGTTCTTGATGTTTTGACGGCGTTTCCCTTTGCTGGTCAGTTGATTACTGAGGGAGGAAGAGAATAAATGACCTTGGTGTGACGGCTTCAGAGACTGTCTTCTGGTCTTCTGAGCGGTCGCAGTGTCTCGTCGTGCTATGGTTGCTCGAGATGAGGGAGAAAAGAATGGGCGGCTTCATGTACTTTTGGGGCTGCGGCCAGAACTTAAGCGCTCCGAGACCAGGTCACATGTGACATCACATAGAAGCGGACAATAGGGCCACAAAGTTTCTTGGCATACTGGGAAACACCCATGCGGAATGTTAATTACCAAATTTGTCGACGAATCGGATCAGGTTCGATTGGAAAAGTATAGATTGGTTAGACGCCCTTGACATATATACCTACTCTTGCATGGGCGTCAATCGCATCGTAGATATAGGTGGAGAGATGCTTTGATGCCTCGCGATCTTGTCTTTGAAGTCCTTCAGAAGCGCCGTATTGGAGGCTTCTGTCGTGGAGCGGTCGGAAGCATAATTGGACGTGAGGTCTATCACTCGGTGCTTGAAACGCACGAAGCGTTCGGACAGCCGTTAGGGCGGTTGGCCTAGCGTTTGAAACTATAGCCGTCATGCTAACGTTACATTAATTCGACATGAGCACGTGTCGCGCTGCTATTGTGCTCCTTCGTGTCTCGAAATGTCAACATGCTCCGGGGTAAGTATAGTCATTTCTCAGGAAACCGACGCATAGCTCGAGTATAAGTCCTAGAGAACGGTCGCTTTGAACGCAAAATCTTCAATCGCCAGAATCCAGCCCGGACTCAGTTAACCATTTGTAACATCTCGAAAATAATCTGCAGAGTTTGCGGAGGTTCTCAAGATGCTTCGAAGAACGTCACCATGCTCTGCGGAACCTGCAGCGGAACAGGACGAACTGTCAAGCCAAATGCGCCAAATTGCTCGGCTTGTAGTGGCCGAGGCACCACTCCGGTAGTGATGACTACAGGTCTTGCGACGGAGGAGGGAAAGCTACGTCGCCCTGTTCAAACGGCAGATGCAGCAATGGTAGGGTGGCCAAACTTTGCGACAACGACTTACATAGGGTGCGCCCCCATTGACGGTGATCGTTAAACGCTAGGCTGTAGAGAAGTTGTCAAATAGTGAGGGTATGGACAAGGATTAAAGGGCATATGGATGCCTCGTGATCTGAGATGTCCATTTCGCAAGAGTCGGATTTGGCAAGGGGTGCAATAGAAGAACAAAGAGGCAGCCTTCTTCGTTTTGTTTGGAAGAATCGTCCTGTCCTTCGACGTCCTCAGTACCCTCGTGATCAGAAGCGATACTTACCGGTTCTCCCCTCCACAGCAAAAGATCTCCAGACAACAAATACAGTATCCTCTTCATCTGTCGGACAAATACTGACAAGGCACCATCCACGCTTGACATTGCAATGACCCGGAGGTTAGTGAAATGCCATAGTCCAAACCCCGAAGGGGGTTCCCAAAAATCTTCCAGGTAAGATACCGTGAACTCAGAATCTCCGCTGAATCTGGGCCCCTCTTCTTGAGTCGTTGCAACGATAGTCGCTGACCACCTCAGATTCTGCAAGGCCTCAGCTACTTGTCCTCGATTGGCTTGCGACATGGTTCCTTGACGTGCTCGAACGTACTCTTGAGACCGGAGGGGGATGTCGTCCTGGGTGAGCCTCGCAAGATGGTCGACTTCTTTTCGTACACTCATCCAACACAACAAACCAGGAATTTTGCACGATGGCGTTCAGCTCCGACACCGGGGACGTGAGGGCTGTGCGCCACATCGCGATGAATCTGATGCAGAAGAATGCCAGAGATGACGGTACCATTGACATTAAAATTTCAATCGTTGGCCCTTGAGCTCCACCCCCGTCAAATTTCTGACGACAACCACTTCTGCGAGATCCGTGAGGTAGTTGGAGGAGGTCAGGATAAGTACAAAACCAGTTCGTCAATGCTAAGATTCCGCAGCACGCACTATTTCAACATGTATGGCGAACGAAAGATCTGGAAATACTGGCCGAGCTGGCGTCGTTCACCACAAGGAGATCGTATAGATATGGCGAGTACGGCCCAAATTTGTCCAATGAGGAGATGATTTGAACGGAAGGAGGCGTGGATCGTGCGGGCACCACCAAAGCCGGCGGCATAAGTACTGTTTCATTGCCTGGTTGCTGCGCCGACATGTTCGTGGTCTTCTTGATCAGTCTTGCGAGCACGAATCCCTCTGAACGCTCTCCCGCTACTCTGCCATCATTATTTGATCAAATCATTTTCCCACCGTCCTTCCCGACCCAAGTTATGCTGCGATCAAAATGGACATGACTAAAATCTATGCAATCTGCGCAGCCGGTCTCGTGTCTTTCCTGCTCCTGCGAAGTGGATGGTGGTCTGTTGGTTCTTACTGCGCTCCCGCCTGCTCCCGAGTGGTTAAGTATTTGGCTTGTGCCAATGTCCTTCATTGTCACGCCCTCATCGGTCCTTGGACCTCAATCACAATCTTGGCGGCAATGATATACTTGACGGTCAACATTGTCTGTCTGACTCTGGGAGCCAAGAACGCAGTTACAGCCTCAACCTCGCGTAAGGCTGCGCAAGCCGATCAACCTCATTGGCCAGGGCAGGAAAAGGAAATCCTCCGCCGATTAAACGAGCCCCAAAGAGACACTAGGCTGAACACAAAACCTTGAACTCTGCTTGGTGTCTTTGAAGTGACGTGCGCGTCGATCCCGAGGCAGTTAACCGCGGTAACAGACCCTTCTCGTCCCCCAGACCGAGCATGAGGGTGGTTGCCCACGGGCAGGTTCCCCACGACGGGGAAGGGATTCGCTCTCTGCAGCGAAACACCATCATGTGCGCCGAGACCATGACTTACCAATCCTGGGCAGGGCGAATGGTTCGATAAATGCCTAGGTACACTCGTCACCTTCCGCTGTCCACCTCTGACGGTCACTATCGCCATTAATTATAGCTCCTCTTTTCTGTACGACAGCCCAACGCGACTTTGAGCGTCTCTCGGAAATTTCCCGCTCATCTATCGGCCTTTCTATATTGTCCCACTCGATGGCTTCTAACAACAAGGCTCCTACAGATGGCCGATTTGTCCGAACCAAGCCTGTGAAAAAGAGAGCCTCCCAAGCATGTACTCAGTGCCGGAAGCGAAAAGTCCGTTGCGACTATGTGCTGAAGTCACCTGGATCATGTACAAACTGTCGACTAGATGGCATAGTCTGCGAGTTGCCACAGAACAATCGCCGCAGGTAATGTATCATTCTTTCCATAGATGAGAACTCCTGGCTAACCTGAGAACAGAGTAGTATATAGCACATCCAGCATGCCTCTGACGGCACCGATAAGTCTTGCTCCGACAGATCCAAATGCGGGTCAGATTTCTACAGGCGTCTACCATGACATATTTGGGGACGATGAGAGAAAGTCTCTAGACAGTGGTCACGGAACAGTTTTATCAAGTGGAATGTCTGTCGAGCTCGAATATGCTGCTCAGACCTCGCCAACCACTTCCCCCAATCGTGCCACTGACACAGCTGAAACTCTTCCAAGGTCGCGTCTTCCTCGATTTATCAAATTTCTTCCATCACACCTGGACCAGGACGATTTGCGATACTTACAAGCACGTGGATGCTTCACATTTCTGTCTGCGGATTTAGGCAAAGCTATCATGCGCAGATACGCAGAGTTCATTCATCCATTGGTCCCGGTCATTGACCTCGACGAATTTGTTGCCGCTGTTTTTGGGGATGTGGAGAAGAAGATATCTCCCCTCCTATATCATGCTGTTATATGTGCTGGCTTGGCCGCTGTGGATGTACAGACAATCCTCAGCCACGGTTTTGAGTCTAAAGTTGCTGCGAGAAAACAGTGTTACACCAGAGCCAAGGTTCGCATCTCACAATAAGCCCCATTCTGACCGTGGAACCTAATGCTGCATTTAGGTCTTATTTGATATGGACGTCGAGACGGACCGTCTGGTGACATGCCAGGCATCCATCCTCCTGAGTAGCTGGGCGAGCTATGAGCACTCTAGGGATCCGTTTTATTGGATGGGCGTTGCGATCAGTGAGGCGTGTACTCTGA
Source organism: Fonsecaea nubica (assembly GCF_001646965.1). NCBI lineage: Eukaryota > Fungi > Ascomycota > Eurotiomycetes > Chaetothyriales > Herpotrichiellaceae > Fonsecaea > Fonsecaea nubica. The sequence continues at coordinate 45,644 of NW_019173722.1, forward strand.
GGATTGACAAGCCTGGAAGCAATACGAATCTTCCCAAAAAGGACCAAGTATTGCGCCAGAGGATCTGGTGGACTCTGATCCTGAGAGAGTGCGACATCTGCCTGGCACTGGGAAGGCCGCCGCGAATATCACTCTACCGCAGCCCCCTACCTCAACATGACATATTCGGGAACACTTCTTCTCTCAGTCATTATTCGCATCTACCAGAAACTGGAAAGCTTCGGAGAGATCCGTGGATACAACGGCGACTCGAAATGGCATACATCGAGAAGGCAAAGCTCGCATTGGTTATTTACCAAATTCTAAAACTGTCCTCTTCCAATGACGATGTCGCGAACGGCCCAAAGAGTCGGAACGCAAGAATTTGGCAGCTTGAATCAGAGCTCAAAGATTGGCGTCTTCAGCTCCCCATGGAACTGACATCGTATGATGCGGCTTTGAATTTGTTCGAAGGTGCAGATAGGTCGTTGCAGATGACCATGTCGACATTACTTCTGACACAGCTTATGGCCGTGGTAATGCTACACAGGAGTGAGGCGTCAGCTACCAACTGGCCAAAGTCCTCACAGATCGGGGACGATTGGTTCGACGATATCGAGGCCCTGGATGCCCAGGGCCATACCAGGTCGATCAGGCAAGCTGCCCACGAGATCACTATCATTCACGAGACTTTGCACGAGCAACAGCTGACTGGTTCACTCCCACCGACCTGCGTGGCTACGATTTGTACCGCTGTGTTTGTCCATCTCCTAGACGCCAGGTCAACCGAAGGGCCTATACGTGAAGCAGCCTTGAAGCACTTGGACACTTGTCTGGCCATTCTACCTGAACTTGGACAAGTCAACGAGGCCGCCAACGACATAGCGAGGCTTATTGTGCCTGCTGTTCAAGCAGTCAGAGCTTCGTCTGCGCCAGCGACTAGTAAGGAGAATGCTACGTCGCCAACCCGTGCTGCAGGCCTCAATCGCCCACAATACACGAATGGTAGTTCGCTTGACACACCTACCTTTATGGATGGAGTTATGCCTGATCAAGCGCCGATGATCCACGGTACCCTGAGCCCGTGGGACCTGTTCGGGTCGGCACTTGAATTTGGAGGTCAGGACCCATTCTTTGGGATTGAGGGTATTTTCGACCCTGAATAAATCGTCGAGACGGAGCACTGTCGATGTCCGAAATACAAGATAACAGAATACAACAAATATGGTATGTAGACGAAATTATGTGGTGCCTTTCGTTCTGTCTGGACTTATTTTAATTGCTTTTGTTGATCAACCAAATCCCACCTTTCATCTTTCCCATCTTTCCTCTACTGTTTGTCGACGTAAAGGTCATAAATTCTGTGTACCAGTCCCAGTCCACTCATGTCTCTATTTTATATCCAACAGCTGCTTCCCGTCCGGCCAGGAAATTGGTGGCCTAAAAATTCACCATAGGGTCCCACCACACACGGTTCATGTGGTGCTCGATGTCCTGAAGCGAGAACATGCCATTCACCAAGAAGTCATCACTGTGGTCCATGTCATCGCCTTGCTCTTCTAGCACCGGCAAGTTGGCGCCGTCTGGTATCATCTCCCCTGGGATGAGAGTCGGTTCTTCTTGTGGAAGACTGGGTTCGAAGCTCAACGGAGGTCCCAGCAGCGGGTGACAAGCAGTCGCGGGTGGCGGGTCCTGTGGCGGCGCTGGGTGCACCGTGGACTGATCTGCGTTCGGGTCAGAGGGACGAGGTTCGGGCTGACATGTCGAGACGTGGGTGGACAGATTCATCTTCTGCATCATCTGCGAGGCCAGCCAGAGGGCAAAGCGGGCCGAGGCGAAGGTGTGGCTGAGATGCTGGAGGACCTGGATACACTCCTCGAGGAGGTGGCGTGACCGATTCCGCGTCGGCGAGGTGATGCGGCTGGCATCGGCGTGGAGGACGACACAGGCAGGCAGCAGGACGGCGACGCTCGTGTTGGGCACGCTGTCGATCATGTTGCGGGCGACGACGTCTCGGTACAGCTGCGCCACCTTGCACGCCGCGCCGTAGACCTTGACCATGGCCTTTTTGCGGATCTCCGTCGGGTGCTCCGTGACGGGGGTCCAACACTGCGGTCGGTACAGCGCGCTGGAGATGCCCAAATACACACTGGCCACCACGGTGCTGTGCAGGTAGACGAGACGGTCGCTGACGGGTTTCCTGTCTTCAGGTGTCTCCGGGAATGAATACCGTATCTCCCCGGGCAGCCCTGCGTACCACGCTTCAAGGTCTCGATCGCGCATTTCCACTTCCGACGCACTGGCCCGCGGCTTGGGGATCAGCTTCGACGTGGCTTCGTGAGTGCCCTTGATCTTCTGCGACGGCTCCTCGTACTGCAATGTCAAAACATCGGCGATGATCTTGCAGAGCTCGATCAGCGCGACGTACAGCCGCACCAGATTCGCGTGGGTGGCTCCCTCGCCGACGGCGCACGCGGTCCCGATCATGTGTTCAAAGTCGGAAAGGGAGGTGCACGCTTCAAAGTCGGCCAGGTCGAGCATCGAGAGCTGGCACTCTTCTTCGCGGATCCTCATCGTCCTCCGCATCCCGGCCGAGACCAGCCGGTCGCGCGTGTAGCAGCTCCACCATATCCGCTTCCAGAGGCGCTTCTCCTGGACGGTCCCGGCGCCGGCTTGGGGCTCGTAGTTGAGCCCGATGGATCTGGCGTCGGCCACGGCGATGCCGACCCAGTGCCATATGTCTTTGGGGTAGTTGGGTCTCTCGTACCAGTTCGTCATCAGAAGGACACACTGGACGATGGTGACGCGGTCCTCCTCGTAGTCGAGGTCGTACAGCGTCTTGACCTTTTGGAAATACGCCTTTTGGTACGCGTGTCGGTCTTCGTAGCCCGTGACGTAGGTCATGTCGATGAACGTGGTGCCCGCGAACATGACCGCCTGGAGCAACATCAGGCTGATGGGGTCGCTGGGGTCATTTCGGTCGATGGCGCGCAGGAAGTCGCGCAGGTCGATGATGGGCGAAAGAGGGTGGACGTACTGGATGTAACACCGAATCAGCTCGTTGCGTTGGATGGTGGCGGGGATCTCAAAGGCTTTCTTTTTCTCGAGGTAGACGAGGTCTTCGTTGGAAATATGGCCGGGCACCGGGCGAAGATACGGCGGGAGGACAATCTTTGGTGCGTCCTCAGACTCGCAAGGCTGGTCTTTTTGAGAGGTTGGGTCCAGCGGGATTGACAGGCTTTTCCACATCATGGATTCATTGTTTAGTTCAATGCCCATCTCGGGCTCCGGCATCAGCTCATTCACGGTGTCTGACAAAGATCGATTAGTGGGGGAAAGAGTAGCGAGCGACCTTTGACTAAGGGTATCACACCTCTCTCAGGGGCGGCATCTTGAAGCTCAGGTGCCGGATCGCCTGGCGGCGACGGATCATCGTGCCATTGTGTCGTCGCAGCGGCTTCCGGCGCCAGGAGGTTGGCCGTCGTGACTTTGGAGAATTCATCGCGAAGATGGGATCTGAGACTGGAGCTTAAGCTGAGAGATCCTGACACAAAAGGCAAGACACACACTCACTTGCGACGGTTGTTCTTTGGCACCTCGCAGACGTTCCCGTCCAGGCGACAGTTGGTACAAGACGACGGACGGCGGAAGATGTAGTCACAGCGGACTTTGCGGTGGCGGCATTGGATACAAGCCTGTGCGGCCCGTCTCTTGACGGGCTTGGTCGAGATGAACCGGAAGTCGCTGGTGGTTGAGGGCTTGGAGGCTGGGGTCTGACTCGAGGGGCCCATGCTCGTCTACAGTATTTGGACGTGAGTGGTAGAGGGACCAGAACAATGTCGTTCGTTCTTCTATGACCGCCACAGCGGGGATTCGACGAGGCTCCTCGCCTGAAAGGGATCGACCAAGGCTTTTTTTTTTGTCAGACGTTCTCGATCATGGAGTGGGTCAGGAACACCACTTCCGATGAGAGCACGCGTGTTAGCAAGATATGGCACGGGGGAAGCAATGATTGTTTGAGTGGTGTACTACTACCTACAGTCCTTGCTGCCAATGCGTCTCCGAAAAAGGAACATGATATCGAGCGTAACCCGCGGCAAGCCCATCGCCCCCACTCAACCTCGGTTATTCCGTGGGGGGTTATACTCCACAAAAGTGGGGCCGGAATACTGTGTATACCGAGTATTGTGTCTTGTTTAAAGAGGAGATTTACTCAGCCGCGACGAGTGGCTTGATCAATCATAAGATGTGGGTGTTGTTGGCGGCATAAGAAATAGCTTCCCGCAGGCAAAGGCAACAATAATGGTGGCAAGGCATTTCACTACTCACAGCTCTATCACTAGATATTCATCATCTCTGTCGATTCTCAATGCTCGCCGGTCAGCCAACATGTCGGTTCAACAGCCCTTCATCTGCGAATGTGGCCATCTCTCTTTCTCTGCGCGTGCATCTGTTTGTTCCAACCGTCTTCACATCTGTCTGTGTCATACTGGCCTTCTCCACCAACCCGTCCATTTCTTCCCTTGGGGAGTTGTGCCAGCATGAGAGGCTACCACACGACAACAAACAGACTTCCCAAAAGCACTATCAATGCCGAAGGAGCAAAGATACCCGCCGCCGATGAGCTCGACGCTGAGGTAGAGCTGGGCTCAGAGCTAGAGTTCGTCGCGAGGACTGGACAAGAGCCAAGGGTCGTAACGCTCACAGTAGAGCTGTTCTGACACTGGTCCGAGGGCAACAAAGTGGCATTGTTGGTAAAGGTGATGTCAGCGCACTGGTTTGGAAACGATCAGCAGAGGTCGATGGACGCGACAAATGTCATCACCTACATTGTACAGGCCTTCGCCATTATGGCCAGCAGTGGCAAACTGGATGGACGCCTGTGTCCCCTCCTGGATTGGAAGGCCAGACGGTAATGTTAGCTTGGGGAAGCAGAGGTTGCCGGGTCCTGTCTCGTTGAGGGGGGCAGAGAACAGCGTGATGTTAAAGTCGGACGAGTTGGCCCCGAAACCGAGATTGATGAAGATGTAGGCGGCGGCGTCGTGGAGAGTGACATTGAGAGAGCCTCCAGTCAGGGGCCACTCTGTGCGAGGCGTCGTGGCATTATCAGATATGCCGGCACCTGAAGTTCCAAGACGTCTATGTAAGTATCAAGCGACTGCTGACAGAATCGAGTCACGTACAGGGGTATATCCGCTGTGAAAAGGGAAGGTCGAAGGAGTCTGCCCGCCACTCGGGATACCAGATTTGGGTGTGAGCAGACACCAGCGAAATGAAGGTCGCGAACGCAAGACAGGAGACAAAAGGCTGCATATTGCCAGAATCAAAGGGGTTTCAATCGAGGTTGAATTCTGTCGAAGAGAAACTGCTGTGTTGCAGCCCCCCGAGAGGATGCGAAGCATTTATGGGCGACATGCTTATCTTGCTCAAGCTCATTTCGCGACTCCATCTCGAAGCTTGTCAACTCGAAGACTTGACGCTCCCTTGTCTGTTTGCAAGCCACATGGGTCGTTGAGCCTATCATCAAAGCATTCGCTGTGGTCGTCAACGAAGCTAGTCTGCGAGGCTAGCACCAAGCCGGAAGTTGACCGAGAAGTGAGCAAGTTTTCGTAAACACCAACCCTTCCACAAGAGACCAGCACCACGGTTATTCGGAAACCAATGCAGGCCTCCATGTGTCTCGATACCATGGCTACTGTCGAAAACTGCAGTCGTCTCCCCCCTTCACTGTCTACTCTTTCTCTTTCACTTCCTCTTACCTGCTCGAAGTGTGCTCCTTCATCAAAACCCCTCGTCAAAAAGCAGCCATGAGGACACTCAAAGTTACCTCACTCCTAACGATCATATTGTCGCCCCTTTGTGCTTCTCACTTCATCATTCTAACGCCGCCACCACTGGGGAACAACATCAACAATGAAGACCAGTCGCCCTGTGGCGGTTTCAGCCCCTCGAGCTCCGACAACATCACAGATTTCCACGTCGGAGGCGACGCCGTCGGTCTGACAAGCCTTCATGCGCAGTCATATTTCGCCTACCGTGCTTTGCTAGGCACGTCGCTATCGGCACCGAACTGGACGGTCCTGATTCCAACTGTTGAAGAGTTCGGCCTGAATAGTTTCTGCCAGCCCGCCCTCACAGTACCGCCTTCCTGGGTGGGATCGGCTGGGTTGCTCCAAGTCGTCCAGGATGCGGAAGACGGTGTGCACTACCAGGTATGGGAGTTCCTTCTTACAATATTTTGAATGGCGAGTTCGTGCACTGGATGAATGGAGAATTGTCTCATCTGATGGTCCTTACACTTTAGTGCATGCATGTGAATTTTGTCGCGGGGACAGGGACACCGCAATCGGCCTGCAGCAACTCATCGGGTGTTTCTGCTCAGTACGCAGATGATCCTACCTTCGACACCATGGAGGGTATCGGGAGCTCAGCATCACCTACGCCGTCTTCATCGCAGCCATCTTCCTCTGCAACCCAGGCAACATCGCCATCCATGTCCTCTGCTGCCTCTCCCACGATGAGGTCGATGGTTGCAGAAGCTGGGCTTTTGGCGGGGGTGCTTGCGGCACTGTTTGCAGCTTGAACATAAATGTGAGGGTCAGATATGAGCTTGACAGTGTGCCTATCTCTGGGCTTTTCCATAGACGGATGTGCGATCACACCTTCGTCCAACTACCTAGCAGTGGAACGTAGAGGAATTGGGCATCTAGAAATGATTGATTGAGTTGTTTCCATGGCTCAACTATACGAGTGTCAATTTAGCCATTAGCTTCGTTGTCTTTATTGCTCTGCCAAGACCAACTTGTGAAGAAATCAGCAGGTAGCCTTTGATCCCTCGTGGCCCCTGGGCTGAGTCGAGTTTGGTCGAGATTTCTAAAACGGGTGGAGGAAGTTCTCCGCTCTGGTCTTGGCGCTGGTCTTGGCAAACGACGGCCTTCCGCTCTACTGGCGCTCAATACGAACAATGTTTCAGCTCGTCTCTTGCCGTCCCCCGTGACAGAAGGCCACACCACCACACTTTCAGCCGATTATGAAAACGCCCAAGTGGGCGTCTAGACTGGCGATGCCCAGCGCCGGCGCCGGTCAATATACGATGTCTTCGATGAGCCCCGGAGGTCGCTGAAAGGAGCCTGTTCGCTAGGCCCTCGTCAATTTACGGCTGAGTTAACCTCGAGGCGGACCTTCTTGGCTTTCATTTACGGCATGACTACATATTTCAAGCGAGCACGAGTCGGGCGTATTGGCCCCATCCTTCAGGATCTTTGCCCTGGCCAGGCCTTGGGCTGACAGGAGACAAAAAATATCCGCCTCAGCACTTTTTGCTTGGTGTTTGATGTTTTTCCTCTCGAAAGTAAGTCCTTTTCATTTTATCGTCCAGGATCTCCTTTGTTACTCGCAAAGAATCCTGTCCCGGATAGAAAAGAAAAGAGCAAGAGAGAGAGTGAGAGAGATTGATAGCCAATGTACCTGTTGAGATGCGACAATCTCCAGCTTGTTCTTATGTAATGTCTCTCCTGTTATGGGTCACGACTCAGATCTTCTGGGCGGGGCGAGCATTCGGCGCTGTTGCCCGATCAGAAACCGGCTATAGCCATCCTTGCGAACATGTTGCCGCCATATTCGATGCTGTCAACTATGGTATATCACCCCTCTCAAGTCGCGTCAGATTCGCTGCTAAAGGCAATTGTTAGGTGACGGCTCACCGGACCTGCTCAGTCCAGAGGTGGCGTATGAATGCCTCAACTCGGTGCCTGTGGTTCAGGGAGATGCGGCAGCATTGATCAATGGCCTTCGAGGCTATCTCGAGATGCAAAGTACTCTCGACTACTTGGCGGCGCCTACCACCGGATGGCTTTTCCCACCTGTCGACATCCTCGACACCCTGGATCAAATTGGACAGAAGGTCATGAACAATGAGTACTCGAGCGAGTATGACCTGCAAGTTGATCTGCATACCATGTCACTGCTGGGAAAGGACGACCACTTGATGACCAAAGGTCCAATAATGAAGGCACTGACTTTCCACCGGTTCCCCACCATCACTTACTTGGTGTCCCTGTCCGAAGATGGAATAGAATATCCATCGGTCTATCTTTTTGGCGATCGATACGAGTTTGACGACGATGGTCAGCTACGGGTCCGAACTGGCGGGGACTACTCAGCCATCACAAAGATCAATGGTCTCGACGTTCAGGAATTTCTGCAGACGGAATCACTGACCGGCACATCCCAAGATCCAGACGCTTTATACAACGGCCTGCTGTATCCCTACGGGTTTTTCGGGAGTCCGGAATTCTACCCCGGAACGGACACAAACTTGACGTTTCAAAACGGCTCGATCAGAGCGTACCAAAACTACTTTGACTGGGGAACCAATAATTTTTCGGACATCGTCGATGGGGAAACCATGTACAACATGTTTTTCCAGACGGTTGATCTCAGCGACGAGTCTGACGACTCTGGCGAGTCTGCACAGGTGAAACGAAAAGTAAAGCGACAGTCGCCCGTACCTGCTGTGATATCCGACGACGCCGGTGCCTTTACGGGGTACTGGGGCGGCGATCTCCCGGATGATGTTGCTGTCCTGACCATCACCAGCTTTTCGCCCGACGACGACGGTGGTTCGGACGTCAACTCGCAGGAGATCCTGCAAGAGATCCTGGCGTCGGCGAAAGAGAACGGCAAAGAACATCTCATCATCGACCTGCGGACGAACGGAGGTGGATCCGTCCGTTTGTGCCTCGAGACAATGGTGCAGCTGTTTCCCGACACGCCGCCCGACACCAAATCCAGCCTGAGAGCCAACGGCGCGCAGAAAGCCCTCGTCGACTACTTCAGCGAGCAGACGGATATTGCCCAGGACGCCAACCCCAACACGGGCCTCGACGAGGAAGAAATCTACGCCGAGTACTGGAACTCACCGTGGGCTTATCAGACGGTCATGTCGCCGAGTGTCAAGTCGTTTGACAGCGCCGACCAGTTCTACGGCCCTTACCGCGAGGGACCGGGCTATTTCACCTCGTACTTTCAGGAAAACTATACCAACAACGAATACTCGATGATTGACCATTCGGATCTGAACATCACTCAAGCCGATCCTCGGGCCGAGCGGCCTTTCGCGGCAGAAAACATCATCATCTTGACCGATGGGTAAGTAGTTCTCGACGTGTTTCTCTTCTTTGCAAGCAACGGACCTCTTCCGTGCTTGCCCTCCATGTTATCCTCTATTGGCAGATATTGTGACTGACAGCGCTGTCACAGGTACTGTGCGTCTGCATGTTCGATTTTCGTCGAGCACTTGAAGAACGAGTTCCGCGTCATGAGCATCGTCGTCGGTGGGCGGCCACAGAGCGGGCCCATGCAGACCATCGGCGGCGTCCGAGGCAGCCGGCTCTTCTCATACGACTTCCTGGCGTATCTGGTCGAAGCTTACACGGAACAAATCACGGCGAACCCAAAGTCCGCGGACGAGCAGTTCGAGGACTGGAACCTCGGCCCCGCCGAGCGCTTTGGAACAGGCCTCCGCGTCAACGGCTTCAACGCCTACCGCATGGGCGAGCCGCACAACATCCCGCTCCACTTCGCGTACGAGGCTGCCGACTGCCGGATCTGGTACACGCCCGAGATGATCGTGGACGACACGGCGCTGTGGAACCGGGTGGCCGAGCTGGCGTTTTCGAACCGCGACGGCAACGTGATTGACTCGCCCTACTGCGTCGAGGGCAGCACCAAGCACCCGACCAGCATCAGCGGCGGCGTGCGACAGGGCGACCTGGGCCCGCAGACGCCGCCGAAAAGCGCCTTTCCGCAGTATACAGGGTGGATCGTGAACGGGACCAGCCTCACGCAAAAGGATCTCGGGCGTGCCCATGGATTCGGGCCCGGGGTGCTCGAGGGCGGTGGGTACAGCGACGATGACGACGACAGCGGGAGCAAAAGTGGGAGCGACAAAGACGACGCGGTCGTCATCGATCCAGTCGCGCTGCAGAATTTCAAGGACATGTGTTCAGAGTCGATCACGGAAGAGCAGTGGTTTGTCAAGCTCATGTGTCTGAGTATGGAGTGACGCTTTTCAAAGTAACTGGTCTCGCTTTATCTATCTATATATATAGCCTTTCTTGCTTGCAGAAAGAGACCTTTTCGGCTCGGCGCAACAGGTGTTCAAGGGCATTTCGCACGAGTGATAGGCTGGCTGCAACTATAGTGAAAAGGGGTGGAGTTGGGGGGGGGGGGGGGTGGATTATAATGTCCGTGTGTGAATGTTTTGGGTCCCTTGTTTGAGTCTTCCCCCATAAATATTTATTGTAGCGGGGGAGGTGTGTCTATCCGTGCATTTTCGCGCTGGTGCAACTCTAAAATTGTGGTGCTTTCAAGCCAGTTCTTGACATCGACTCCTTGGAATATCGCAAATAGGGTAGACCTGGTTAATAAGACACGAAGATATAAAAGGTGTGCAGAGGTGTGCAATGACGATCTGCATCGCCAAGACTGGTCGTCGAAGCTACAGCGAGCCTCGTCCCTCGTTCATTCATCCACCCATCCATCCAACTGCCCTCGAAGCCCAAAGGTCAGGGAGCAACCTAAGCATATCATATGGACAACAAGACAACGTCACTTTAAAAATCTCCCGCTAAAGAGGATACTGGTAGGAGGAGGGATGGCATGCGCTTCTCCCCGACCCATCTGACGCGATACCTGCTACGCACCAATCCGCTGTCGTTGTCACCATCCACGTTTTCCACGAGTGTGACGAGGCCGAGGACCATGAAAACGATGGCATCGAGGCCCCGAATCCGCATCGTCCTCGACTGGGACGGCACCCTCACCATACGCGACACCCTCCACGTCGTCGCGGCCATCGGCTACAAAACTAACAAGCACCGGGTGCCGCCGCCCCCGTCATGGGACCAGATCGTCCAGGCCTACATGGCGGACTACACGCGCCATCAGGACGCGTATCGACCCCCCAGGCAGGACCGGCACACGATACCCCTCGAGAGTGCCTGGCTGGCTAGTCTGAGGGGCGTCGAGGTGCGGAGTGTCCAGAGGGTGGTGGACGCGGGGATCTTTGCCAATGTCACGGAAGGGGATGTTTGGAGGGAGGCGGAGGCGGCGGCTCGGAATGGCGAGGTACGGCTAAGGGAGGGGTGGTGGGACGTTCTTACTGCTGCAAGTCTAGGTGCAAGGCCAGGTGCAGGTGCATGTCATAATCACGATGGGCGTGATGAGGGTGTGCCTGTGCCGGCGGTGGCGAGTTCTCCATCCATCGCCATCATCAGCGTCAATTGGAGCGCCGCGTTTATAAGAGCATGTCTATCAGCGGCAACCACCACAGCAATTACAGAGACAGGAGACCTACAGAACGACAACTCCCCGGAGATCCAAACCCAAACCCAAATCCAAACCACGGTAGTAAACTCGCTCCCCATCCTCGCCAACAACCTCCTCCCCCGCTCACCTTACGACGGGCACTATTCAACGACAGCCGCACCTGCTGGTGGTGCCGGAATCCACACCAGCGCCGACAAACGCGCCGCACTACAACGTCTCCAACGCCTACACTGGACCGAAGACCAAGGTCAAAGTGGACGGGACACAGTCGTCTACGTCGGCGACTCGCCCACCGACTTGGATTGCCTCGTCTCTGCCGACGTGGGCGTCTGTGTCCGCGACGAGCCCTTGGGTAGTGGCCAGCGCGAACTGCAAGAGACGCTGGAGAGAGTTGGCGTCGAGGTGCGGAGGCTCGATTTAGGCGAGTGGAGCAAGATTCGTCGTCGCAGTGAGTCGGGCCGACAAGAAGGAGGAGGAGGAGGCGGCGGCGGCGAGGCATGTCTAGGAGGAGACAATAAGAGAGTGGTCGTTTGGTGGGTGGCGGATTTGAAGGAGGTGGCTCGCTTTGTGGACATGTTTTGTTACCAGGGTTTGACTTAGCATGTATGTATCACTGTGTGAGTGTGTGTGTCTGTTAGGATGAGATGGTCTTGAAAAGAGTCATTGATGTACAAGACAGCTAACCGACCGTGCATTTCGTCTCGGGGGTAATAGACTCTATTCGTGAACTCACTACCAAGTAAGTGTACGAGTTTCCATTGTGGCATTCTGCACCAAGTCCTCGCAAACCATGGCTCTCTGATGGGGCTGTTTCAAAGACCAACCAACGCCTCGCTAACCAACAAACCCAAACCATTCACTTTCGTCCAACGTCTCCCTACTCAGGCGGCGACGTCAATGCCAAACATCTCGTGGTCCGCAGCAATCTTCTTCTTGAACATCCCCAAGTCCGAGATCAGCGCTTCCATCTCGGCCTGCATCTCGGCGGCGTCGTCGTCTACCTCGGACTCCGTGTCCACTTCGTCACTAGAAGCCGTGTCATCCTCATAGATCATGTCCGGCGTCGGCGCCCTCGACCTCTCGTAGACCGATTCGGTTTCGGTTTCTTCCTTGTTGATGACGATCGGGTTCTTGAGCTCGTCCAGCACGAGCTTCAAGTGAATGCTCAAGGCCTCCTTCTCTTCCTCGAGTTGTCGCACCTTGGACTCTGAGATTGCCAGCTTCTCTTCCATGATCTGCAGCATGTTTTCGTACTTGGTCGTAAATTCACGAATCTTCTCCGACTGAGCCTCGGCCGTCTCTTGCACAGCCTTCATTACAGAGGCACTACCATTTTGTTGCTGCTGGCTCAGCGTCCATCTCAGCGCACGGATCGTCTCCTGCATTTCGTTGATCTGGGCGTCTTTCTCAGCCGACGAGACATGGTCTTGGTTGATGATAGCCTTGGTGCGGATATGTTTGGCCTGATCAGCATATCGGAGGGTCGACAAGGTCTCGTCGTAGTCTGACGGGGCTATGCAAGCAATCATGGCAGTCTTCGAATTTCCTCCCAGCGAATCCTTCAGCAACCACGTCAGAATCGAGTCACGGTACGGCACAATGTCGCGATTGCCCCGTTTTGCGTGCTGTGTTCGACCATGTTTGGGATCGGCGAGCGCCGCAATCACTCTGCCTAGGGTGGTCAGTGACTTGTTGATGTTTCCACCTTCTCGAAGCCTCTGCCCTGTGGCCTCGGTGGCTTTGGCACGCTCTGATCCGGCCAAATCCACCAGTCTGATTCGAGCCAATCTTTCGGTGGTCTCGTCTGTTCGGTAGTCGTGGTGGATTTGTTTGAGCATGATGGTGAAGACGGCATGTGACCGGGAAGACGTGTCATTCATTTTAGTTGAAGCCGTGGTCCGGGAGCTGTCGCCCATGCGCATGTACTTGAGGATCTCGCCGTAATTCTTGACCTGGATTTCCGTCAAGTCCTTGACATAAGGCCCTTCGGTAGGAGATTCGCGGATTTTGAGGTACTGCGGCGGTTCGGTCCGGGGCTGGAACAGATCTCGCACATGTTCGTTGTAGACTTCAAAGTATGACACTCGAACACTGTAGCTGATGTTGGCGCTCTCGTTGGACTCGATGCGTTGGAACAAATCCTCGCAGGTTCGTGGGATCAACCCGGGCTGCTCCGGGGTGCCCATCATGGTATAACTCTTGCCCGAACCCGTCTGGCCGTATGCAAAGATGCACGTGTGGTAACCTTCAAAGTTGTGGTCCAGAAACTCCTCTCCCAAGCAATTGTAGACGTCCTCTTGTGTGGCATAGTGTTCGTCCCGTGTATTGTGCGACCAGAAAGAATTGTCAAACGTGAACAACTTCTCCTCGACTACTTTTCTCGTCTGTGCTCTTGCGTTTGCAGGGTCGGACGAAGGCGGAACCAGCAGCTTCGTCGACTGCGTGCGAGGGTTCATCTCAATCAGACATCTTGCGCCTCGGTCGATTTCTACCGTACAGTGATTAGCAGTAACTGACTGAGAGGTCATAGTCTCCTTACCGCGGGGAAGAAACGCCCTGACTCTGACGACGACCTTGACATTGCCACCGGGATTCATGGTGCTGTTGGTCGGTGTCAACGGAACACTCACAGGTGTCTTGGACCTGAGAGAGGGACTCGAGGCGGTCGAGTGTGTAGGTGTTTTTGATCGTGCGTCATGAGGATATGTGCGTGAGGGCGGCACCATTGTCGAAGTCCGGTCGAGAAGAAGAATGCACTCTTTGATGACGGCGCGATATCTGCAGTGGAGGGAAACATACATGAAATAACGGTGAGCTAATGGGGGGGCGCTAGGTTTGCTGTGGTGATCTGGGGGGTTGCTGGCTCGGTCAGACCCGCGTGGGTTTGGATGACAGTTTCGGGTTAGATCCAAACAATGACGTTGCCGCGCCCGGGGAGTTTTTGGTTGTCCGCCTGCACCTCACGGAGTCCTTGGACCCTGCGCCCCCCCACAACTTAGCAGGATGCCTATAAGTGCTATTAGGCGATAATAGGCATCAGCGACACTCTCTACCTGCTCCCTAAAGCCCTCTACGCCAAACGCCATACTCCAGACACCGTCCAAACTCTACCTCAACACAAAATGCTGCGCATTATCATAGCTCCTCGATTTTCCGCTTGGTCCCTTTTGTCCCGTTCGTGCCCAGCAATCGCGACACGCCGTTTTGCGAGTCCTCGGGTCCGTCTTTGATCTCGTCATGGTCCGATTCGTCCTCTCCTTCGCCAGGAAGTGAATGGGGAAGCCGTATTTGGGTGGCATCGCTCTTCTCCTCAGACAGCACGCCGAGACCCACTTCCATCTCGATGTAATGCTCCTCCTCGTCCGATACATGGTCAATTCTTCTGTCAACCACTCCTCCAGCGTTGTCGAGTTCCGCATTTGCTTGCCGTAGTTGTGGCAGGAAACTCTGCAAACGAGACTTGAGGTCCGAAGCTGGAGCAGGTAACGTGGTGAATTGCGGCACTCCTGAGTCGCTGGCATCGAGATGATCCTCGACACCCTCATTTTCGTCCTCGTCCTCGTCCCCGCTGTCCTGCTCCTCTTCCTCTGACGACTCTTCGCTATCGGAATCCTCGGAATCTGAAGATGACGTCGTTTCGTCTTCGCCCTCCTCGTCTCCGCTTGGGCCGTCGCTGGAACATCTCTCTATAGGTGGTGGATTGGTGTGTTTTAGTAATCGATGCGCAAGTCGAGAAGTCGGTAAGCGTACAGAAGAGGACGACGATGAACTTGAAGAGTCTTCGTCATCCTCGATCGGACTAGTTTGATCAAGCAGTGGCGTTCCGTGGATTCGCCGTTGCTTTGCCGGTCGACTGTCTTTCTGGTCTGGCATGATTGCTACAGTCTAGACAATGTGGTGATATTTTCTTGCGAGGAGAATGTGATGATATCTCTGCAATATCCTCTATCAATTGGACGATTCAGATGCTGATGCTGGTTTGATTTGATTTCAAAAGACGGAAATTCAGGGCTCTTGGCGCGCCGATCCATCGTGAACCATGCCGCTGCAGGTTTAGTGATGATAAAACCAAGCAGGCAACTGAACGAATGCATATAGCATTCATCTCTGGAAATAATCCAACGAGCATATCGTGCATGGCAAAAAGAAAAGAGGGACACTCGGCTCTGGACGTCCATAGAGTGATTTCACACCACGGCGGATTCCGTGGCATCGTTCAACGGCATATTACAACATCAAGTGCGAAGAACGAAGAGTCAAGGCCAGAATCAGAGGTAGTCCACAGCACGATCACGCTAATATTTGGAGAGCAAAAGTATCTCCAGGCTATGCTATATCTCTCTGCAAACAGTCCAGTATACCAAGGTCTATATGATAGGTCTGGACACCGCGAAGTCCTCTTTTCCCTTGACAGGGTATATAGGCCACACACAAGCTGACGTCTGTACCTCAACTTAGTCCAAGGTAACATGGCAGCTGGCCAAGCAGTAACAATGCGATCCTGACCCGAAGAAACCCGTTGGGAGATATACTCCATGACAAGTAAAAGGATACCCTCCAGAATGGTCACAAGTGGCTGCTCTGTACCCACGAGACAGGCCGGACCTCACCTTGATTTCAGAAATAGAAACAACTAACAGCGCAAAGTATGACATGGGACGAATGGGATCAACTTTGCAGACGAATGGAGGTTGGATAGGTGGATATTTGGTCGAGCTGCCGGGGCAGTAGTCGTGGGCGCTAACACACAGTGGTGATGAGCAGGGTGGCCACACGATGGGCGGTTTCCTTGAGAGATCTGAAACGTTTTCAGGTTGCAGAGCGGATCATGGACGAGTCGTTCATGCACAGCAGTTGCGTAGACTGTTAGTGATGATGGCGGTTCGGGTGTTTCTTGCAACGTGCTTAAGCGCCAGGAAACAAGTTGGCACCCGAATGGATGTGTGATTGAGTGATGAGACGTGCTCTTCGGGGCATATACTCCACAGTACCAAGCATCTCGTATACGGCGGAGCATAGAACTTGGCGAGTCGCATTAACCTTGACCTCACCTCACTTCGCCTCATCTTTGTCCGGTTCTATCGTCATTCCTCCTATTTCATCTCTGTACTCGAACAGCACACCTTTTCATCTGTTGAGAGAACGATGGGGCAGTGCTACTGTGCCATACGATGCGATGCTATGTTGTCTTCTGTTGAGTTGCGTTGCGTTGTGCTGTGCAACCTCTCTAAGCGCCCACTCACTCTCCTAACCGCCGCAGCCTCGTCCAATGAACGAACCCATGTCTCATCTTTGTCCACTACGACTGGTCACAGTCACCACCTATTCGGAGGTCCTCTGTACAAACAAGTATGTCCCACGTACATCTGGTACCACTGCTCTAAAACTCTGTCATTGGATCTCGAATCAGAAAAGCCCGTAGTCTTGCATACCTATCCTACCTACCCGTGAATATCCAGTTGGCAAGACATTCTCTCTAGGTACCCAGGTATGGCCGAGTAGCCAGCACTGTGTACGAACACTCAACATCCACAACCACCCCACCAGGCGCGTAAAACTGAAGAGTGGCTTGCAACGTGGTACTTGAAACCTCGACAAATGTGTTTGTTTGCCCACACACCACCCGGCCCCTGGATGATGTTTCAAGATGTCGAAAACACCCTCCCAACAGCACACACACACACCTCCATCGAATCCACCGTTCCGGCGCGTAAACGACAAACCCACAACCTATCTCTCTCCCTTTCTCTCTCGCCCCGACCTCCACTGGCTCTCTTCTCAACCCGGTCTGTGACTTGACTTCCGCTCGGTTATGCATATCAGATGACGACGACACCGACTCCCAGCTTCGCTCTAACCCACTGAGGTACCTCTAACCCCCGATGGTTCGCCATCCGCTACCCGCTACCCGCTGCCCTGTTCCCAGTGTCCTATGTCCTGCTTGGTACTCAGGTCCCCGAGCCGGTCGACACACGTACTTACGTATGTTTCTATTCTTCTGTTCTCCTTTAGATCTATGTATGCATGATGACCAGTCCCAGTACTAGTACCAGAGCACGTACACGTACACGTACACGACCATGGGCATGGATATGGGGCCATTCACCGGAGTGGGGTCATCAAGCAAAGCAGAGCGGACCAGCAAATCGCAAGACAAGGGATTCTACTTTTCTGGGGTATTTGCATACATAATTACAGTACATACATACTCCGTATCCAGGTAGGTAGGTACCTAGGTAGGTAGGTCGCATGGACAAGGGAAGGGGGAAGAAAACCATTCCCGGCCATCATTTGTCAATCGCCACTTGAACTGTATATATTTTTGGACTGCACTGAACTTTCTGACGGATCGATGAAAAAGGGATTTTTGCATTTTTCCATTTTGCGTCTTCCACTATTCTCGATTCTCCTAATATTCTACTCCTTGCAAGCTAACCGCTGATATTGCTCGCTTGAGACAACGGTCGTTTGAACCCGCTTGTTGTTCTACCACTGCTCCTAGCATCTCTCAAGCTTCTTCCTCACAGCCATGCCGTTCCCAATGACAGCAACTGTTTCTCAAGGCACCTCTTCACCTGTAACTCCTGCCACCAGCAATGCCATCGACAGTCTTCGGCCCTCGTTGCCACGCCGCTCCTCTTCTCTGCATAAACAAGTCATAGCAAAACTCCGTCCCCTGCCATTCCAGTACCGCTGGTCGGTTTGGCACTCCAAATCTCACCTCCAGCCTACCAACCAACAGTCACCCGATGCATATCGATTGACCATGTTGGTTGATTCGGTGGCCGACATTGGCACCTTCTACCGCATTTTCAACAACCTGCCCTGGTCGCAGATCAAGCAAAAAGACAGCATTCATATTTTTCGCTCCGGAGTCCAGCCGTTGTGGGAAGACGAGGAGAATCGCAGAGGCGGGCGCTGGCTGCTTCGGGTTCGCCCAGAAGCGGGAAAAGATGTCAGGTGTTGGGAGGAGATATGTTTGCTGTGCTGTGGTGGAGAATTGCAGGCCGCCATTGCCCGAGGTATGTCTAAATCCCAACTTGATCGTTTCATCTCTTAGTGATCTCGTTGGATAGAACGTGACCATATCCTCGGAATGTCCTTTTCGCCCCGGCAATATTTCACACACATCTCAATATGGACCAAGAAAGGTGATAATCTGACAAGTATCATGTTGATGGAACGTGCCATCCTCGCCGGCTTGTCGCCCGACCTCAGACCCAGATCAAGCGCCGACTTCAACTACCGGAGACATGCGGAGAAGATGGACCTGCACACTCTGCAATTCCCAGGTCGACAATCTCAGATAAACGCTCAAGCCCAAGCCCCAGCCCAAGCACCAGTTTTGCACGGATCAACCGTCAGACAACCCGTCCGTGTACGAGCCTTGACAGTTGTCTGAGAAACAAGGTCTGCTTCTCAATTACCGACCTGGAACATAGCGGTCAATCGGTACCGGATCGCGATCTCGGCGATCGTTTCTGTCACTTTCGCGTCTCCGGTCATCACGTCGGTCGTCGCGTCGGTCGTCGCGTCGATCATCGCGGCGGTCATCCTTTCGTTCATCTCGTCGATCATCACGACGCCGACTTCGATCTCGTCGGTCCCGGTCTCTTGACCGATCTCTTTCACGCTCCCTCTCTCGATCACGATCACGATCACGATCCCTGTCACGGTCGCGCTCCCGTTCCCGATCTCGCTCTCGATCCCGCTCGCGGTCACGGTCTCGCTCTCTATCGCGCTCCCTGTCTCGGTCGCGAGGTCGGTCGGCTTCTCGATCGCGTTCCCTCTCCCGATACCTATCTCGGTCACGATCGCGGTCGCGGTCTCGGTTCTGGTCTCGGTCGCGATCTCGATCCCGATCCCTATCTCTGTCCCTCTCTCTGTCTTTGTCCCTCTCTCTTTCCTTCGACCGATTACGCTCGCGGTCTCGATCACGATCTCCAACGGTACGATCGCGTTCCCGGTCTGCAACTGTGCGATCACGCTCCCGATCTCCCTCTTCATCTCGATCCTTATCACTGCGATGGCTATCGTACTTTCTCCGCGGCTCCCGTTCATGATCTCTGTCCAGATCGCGGGTGCGACGTCTTTGTCGATCACGTTCCCGCTCTTCTTCAGTACGATGGACCCCGCCTCCAGGCACATAGCGGTCTATACCCACTGGCGATGCTGAGCGAGGTCTTCTTTCCCGGACGACACGTTTCTCTTCTTTGGGAGATGGTGAATCGCGTTGGCTTCGGGCCTCACCTTCCTCGCGGTCTTTGCTGGGTTCCTGAGGGCGAGATGGTTCTGGCTTGTCTTTCTCCGGAATTAGCGATTTTCTGTCGCGGGATCTGCTTCGGCGATCAGGCTCTCGTTTGTGGCTTTCTCGGGATCTCTCTCGCCGGTCAGGCTCCCGTTTGTGGCTTTCTCGCGACTTATCTCCGCGGTCAGGCTCTCGCTTGTAGCTCTCTCGAGATCTGTCTCGGCGATCAGGCTCCCGTTTGTAGCTTTCTCTAGATTTGTCTCGGCGGTGAGAATGTCGATCCGATGTGACATGTTTGCGCAGGCTGCTGTGCGCTTCGGACTTGTCGAAAATATACTCGTGTCTCTGCTTGGACTTCTCCGCCATTTGTTTGCCTTCGCTCAGCAGTAGCTCGAGAGCGGTGGCTTCCAAATCCTTTTCGTCGGTGGGGACATCTTTGGCAGTGGTTGATGGTGCGAGCGAATCTCGCCGATCAGTGCTCTTCCGGCTCGTTCGTTCGTGGTCACGATCTTTGTCGCGTTCCCGCTCCCGTTCACGGTCACGGTCACGATCACGATCGCGGTCTCTCTCTCTGTCGCGTTCCTTCTCGTACCGGGCATATCGTTCTCGTCTCTCTTCTTCACGCTTTCTGTGTCTCTCGTCCCTGGCCTTGACCCGTTCGGCTTCACGCTCCTCTTCTTCCTTTCGTCTCTTTTCGCGCTCGAGCCGCCGCTCTTCCGCCTCGGCTTCACGTTTCTTCTTTTCCTCTTCCTCACGTTTCGCCTCTTCTTTCTTCCGCTTTCGCTCCTCTTCCAGCTTGATCTTGGCCTTGAGCTCCGCCGTCTCACGCAACAGCTGCTCCATCCGCGCCCTGTTCTTCTCTCTTTCCGCAGCCCGATTCTGAGTGTCGGCCTGGTATTGTTCATCGGTCTTGCCGCCCCGCTGCTCCTCTTCCGCCGCGACCTCGGGCCCGACATCTTCCCTGCGGATCTCACGCACCGCGTCGAGCACGGTGCTCAGGTGTTTCGCAATTTCCTGGTCGATCCTGGACTCGACATCCTGGTAGATGCCGCTGCGGTCCACAGCGCCTTGGATCAATGTGGCTGCCTTGCCCCGTTCCCGACTGAGTAGATTGGGGTCTTTTTCAATCTCGGCCTCCGCGATGGCATGAATTTGATCAGTGAGCGCGGTCTTCGCATCCGACGTGTTGTACGAGGCCCATACTTGCTTGCGGAGACTATCGTAGCCGCCTTTTTTCTTGAACTTGAGCAGAAGCGCATCAATGGTGGATCGCTGTTCCTTGACCAGAGGGAGATCGGAGATCTTGAATCGAGGGCGTAGTGAGAAGGGGATTGAGGACTCGACAGCAGGAGCGTCTGCCATGACCATGTCAGCCATGTTGGCGACGACGAGGCGATTTGCACCAAACTCGAGAGAAAATTTCTGATGATGTTTGAAGTCAGAGTCGAAATCCCTGGGTTTGAAGTTTAACGCGCAAGTTGCGCGTTTGGGTGCAAGTCACGTGCAAAGGACCCTTTCCTACCGCCAAGCATTGAACGTTGAAGCGCACTTTTTGACGATTTATCCGGCAAGTGTCCAATTCGACCTCAGAAATCTCTCTCTGTACAGCTAGATATCAACCCTTTATCTACTTAGCAACACATATAGCATGCTTTTAGTCCATCCGAACTGACGATTACAGTCCACCGTTTTAATATCCTTGCTGATGATGCGCCACCAGCTCCCGCACAGCGCCTAGCCTAACCCAAAGACAAGAGCTCGTGCTCTTCCGGTTCCCTTCCAGTTGTGGTGCTGGAGCTGTGTATCCAGCTTTGAAAACAATCCTCTTTGATGCATCAGACACATGCGCCCTCTCACTAATGAAGTGCATCTTAGTGCTTTTCCAAGGCCTATTCCAGCCACGGTTGATTTTACGCCTTTCCCCAGTGCTTGAGCACATTTCAGTCGTATCGGTTTGAGGTAGATTCCAGTGCTCTGTTCTCGGCCTCCCCTTGAACGCCGCCCTTAGACGTAGGGGTTTCCCTCTCCCACTGCGTTCGGCGTTCTGACTGAACAATCAGTCCAAATTTATCACCGCATCGAGGCCTCTCTGTGAATCACATGCCATTGGGCAATTCGACCCTTCATGGAATTGTGCCCTCACGCTCTTGGTGAAGGTCCGTAGTCCTCTTCCAGATTCATTCGCCATCTTTTCGCTGGTCGTTTTGTTGGACATCCGTGCTTCCTTCTTTCGGAGTCCTGTACTGTTCAAGTATCTTCCTCAAAGCGGTCCGTTTGATGGGCTTGGGAAGGAAGCCATTCATGCCCGCTTCGCGACAAGCTGTCCGATTGATTTCATGATCAAATGCTGTCAGTGCGAGGATCGGAGCATCAAATCCTAGTTCCCGCATCTTCTTTGTGGATTCGATGCCGTCCATGCGCGGCATTTGGATATCCATGAGAACTAGTGAGAAACGCCGTGGATTTTCATTCTCGCTGCCCACTTCAGAGTATGACTTTTGCACCACGCTGAAAGCTTCCTCCCCGTCCTCCGCCAGTGTTACATCGTCCACCTTTTCCAGCTTAAGTAATTTGAGGATCACTTGTTGGTTGACCGGATTATCTTCTGCGACAAGAACTTTGAGAGAAGAGATTTCGGCAGCAGTCCCTGAAGGTGGCGCTGGTGCCTTTATCTCGATGTTATCTGTAGTCTTCACTTGCTCTCCTAGTTTCATTGGTGCCGGGTCATTCGCCTCATCCGGTGTCTTAACAGACATGATTGATGCGAGCCGGTTGTTTGGAGGGGGGACGTTCTGCTTTTTTTCTTGTTTTGTCGGTTGAGCAACCGTATCCACTCTTTCTGAGCTCACGTTGCCATCTATCAGATACGGCTGAGAGAAACCCACAAGACGGGGCACATCCAGTTGGGAGTCTTTGTCCTGTGTCGAATACAGCGAAGTCTGTCTTGATCGGATAGGTTGTCGTGGTTCTCTTGACCTGCGAGATTTCGTACTGAAGCTTTCAAATTGTATGCTGCTGGATACACTTCCTGGTTTGGGTCGCGCGAGGGAGTCGGACACGGAGGGCACGGCCTCTTTCGTGTAACGCAATGGTAAAGAAAGGGTGAACGTACTTCCAATGTCGACAGTACTCTTCAGGGTGATGGTGCCGCCCATCATACCTGCCAGCTGCGAACATATGGCTAGCCCAAGGCCGACACCACCATGCTTCTTGCTCAAAGCCAAGTCGCCTTGGACGAAGGGTTTGAAGATGTCTTGTTGTAAATGCTCCGGTATACCCGAACCCGTATCTTCGACCTCAAAATCGAACAATAAGCCCTTCATCGATGACTTTGGCGGGGCGTATTCAGTATCTCGTCGCTGCAGTGCCTTTGAAGGCGTTGCTTGGCCGACTGTAGTGTTTGTATATGCGACATGAGGCATGGCTTCGGGTTCCACAAATCCTCTGCATCGTATTCGCACTTCGACGACCCCTTTGGCGGCCGTGAACTTCAGCGCGTTGCTTACGAGATCTGCGCACCAGTTAGGGGACATGATCAAAACAAGAGCTTGCGAAACGCTTAGGGACGGCCTAAGAAGCCAACTGAAGAGAGCAACGCGAAATCCGCACTTACTCATCAGAATTTGCAGTATCCGATTCTTGTCCCCTCTTAACCCTATTTCCCTCAAAGGCCCAAGATCGGCAGGTGCTTTGGCCAGAATACTCGTCTTCGGTTTCGCAATAGCGCCAGCCATATCATGTCTAGCAAGAATGACATCCTCGGGGTCGTCTTGATCAGTATCTCCGGTTGCGGTTGGTTCTGTGCCAATGAAGACCACTCTCAAACTGATATCAGCTTCACGCGCCTGCTTCTCAAAAATGGATACAAGTTGTGAGCCAACATCCGAAAGTCGAAACGTGTCTTCTTCAATGGCAAAGTTTTGTCCAAAGGAACTGCGGCTGAAAGTCAGTAGGTCGTTGAGGAGGTGTAACAGCAGATCGGAAGACTTGTAGATGATCTTCAGAGACTGTCGGATGCTGCCGACGTCTTCCTCTTGCATGGCGATTGCACACATGCCAATAATACCGTTCAATGGTGTGCGGAGTTCATGAGAAACGTTTGCGATGAACAAGGTCTTGCTTTCGTTGGCAGCTTCAGCGGCATTTCGGCTTTGTTCCAGTTCTGCAGTTCTTTTCTTTACTCGGTGCTCAAGTCTTCCGTACTGGATCGTCAACTCGTCGGCCATTTCGTTGAAAGTACGGGTCAAATCCGTCAACTCGTCATGGACAACATGGTTGTGTTCGGGCACGCGCTCAGGGATCTTAAATACTCGCACTGGTCGAACGAAGGTCTTCTTTCTTGCGGACCTTTTGCAAAGAGTGTGATTCATCCCCTTTTCCTGCATGAGGTCGGGCTTCATCAAAGCATTGTCGCTATCCGTGTCGGACGATTTCTCGGAGGGATCGTAAGCTTCATACGTAGTCACGGAATTCTCGGCCGCAGTTCTGAGAGCAATGATAGGCCTGACAGCAAAATGGGCAAGCGGACTGCGAGAGGATCAGTACATGCGAGGACATCTGGTTTTGCAGCACTCACAAGGTAACAAGGATGACTGCACCGACCACGCTGAAAATACAGGCTAGCACTGTATTCCGTAGGTGATTGATGGGAGCGACGACTTCACTGTGTGCCTGTCCGAAGACAACCACCCAATTAACAATGTCAGAAGAGACCTTGGCAAAGCCGGCGGATATCTTCTGGTTTTCCTCATTGTGCGTAGACATCATCGCTCCCGCATTATTGAGCTCCCCAGTTTTGACGCACCAAGCCCGCAGCACAGCTGGGTAGGCTTTCATAGGGAAAGGAAGGTAAGGATCCTTGGCACGTAAAGGGTGGCGATCACCGTGAGGCGGTAGGACAAACCGTGTGGGAATATTGGAATTCGCAGGTTCTGAGCGACCAGTGATGTTCTCGGCATAGAGGTTGTCGGGGCGATCAGGACCAATAATCACAACCTCTCCCGTCTTACCTAGTCCAACCGGAGACTCGACAATGTTATAAAGCGCTTTTCCGTCAACCACAACAGTGAGCCACCCAAGTACATCGATACGACTGGTGTTGTTGTTGATGGGCACTGTGAATGAGATGAGCGAGGTGTTGCTTTGAAGGGCGAGCGGGCCGAGAAACAGCGTCGAGTTGTTGTCCAGCATCTTGCCCTCGTAGAAGACAAAGTTGTTATCTGATGGCTCATCGCCATAAGTGAGGTTAGGGTAGAGCTGGGGCGGGTACCCAGCGCTACCTTCGCCTAAAAGGACTGCAGACCGATTTTGATAAGAAAAAGGGAGCACGACCTTGCTGGCGGCTCCCCTCCCAGTTGCGCCAGTGAGTGCACCATCACCTCCATCGGACCGGGGCCGGCGAGGAAATACAGCAGCTTGAAGGAGAACTGCATCGTCGGTCCCGCCAGACAACGCATCCACAAGGTTGTTCTAGGTCGAGGTCAGTACTTTTGATGGTGGAGGCCGACGACCTTTGTCATTAACCTACCTGCATGGCATCGTACAGGTCCTGAGTGTCGTTGCCATTGTTGTAATCCCGGAGTAGGGACTGGAGAATATTCCGGGTGGCGATGGACTGTACGGATGTGCCTAGTAAACTGATGTCCTGGGCAACTTGAGTGGCCTTCAAGTTCGCCGTGACCGAGAGAGTTTCCCATTTCGCGTTGTTGAGACGATCCACAATCTGAACCCAGATCGACACGGTCAGTATGGTCAGTGACAACAGACTCGTGAGGCCGATGATCAGACATAGCTGTTCACGAATGCGAAGGTGGACCTTCATCGTGACAGCGAGGGTGAAGAAGTTTGGCAGCGGGACACCGGAAGGACGGGCGGCGAATGGGAGATTGCGGGTGCGCAGTTGGCGTCAAGTCATTTCAGACGCGAGTTGATCAGGATGGTGGTATCCTTGTCACAGAAAGACGGTCGAATCTTCTGTCAATGGCATCCATGGCGGGACGTCGAGAAGATGGTGTGTGTGAGATACAGACACAGAAGGATTCATTGATTTTTCCATGGTCTGATGGATAATGATGGAGGGTGCTGTGCTGATGGGCAGAAGCGGAGGCTATTTTTTAGGCTTCGATGCCTGGGGCGCAGTTTCATAGGCGAACCCCTCGGATCTAGTCTCAGCTTGTCCTTGCTTAGTCAACGGCAGCCAACCCGCCCATTGATCAGGAACAGCAACCCAAGAAGCCAATGAGCGAGTGGGAAATTGTCTTATGTCTTGGCAGTCCCTAGTAAGCAAAAGGTAGGTGAGCGCCGAGTCTAGAATTTCCAGTCCCAAACCGTTTGTACTCGGGATAGGTTTAAATATGCGATTGCTCTCTCTCTCTCACATAGTCTCAAGTCCCTGGAGGATGGAGGTTTCTCTCCCTTTTCATTGTGGTTTCCGTTGTGTTGTCAATACTCCGTAGTTGTCAGCAGATCCTCAATGCAACCCCAGGATACACCCGGCCCCAAGTGGAATCTCGGTTTATCTTTCTTCCTTGAGTGGTCGGTCAAGTCCGGGCAGCTTCCCCTCCTACACGCCATCATCTAGAGAGGAACCTGTGAGTACGAGTCTAACGAGGGTGTGTATCGATATATGATAAAATGTAGCGATATAGCAAAGAGCAAACCCTAATACGTTCCTTATATTTTGTTTGAATTCAGCCTTACCAGCAAGCAACGTGGTTGAGCAGGACCTTTGGCACGTGATCATGCACTGTAGTACGGTCGAGTACAAAACTAGTCAAGCGCACTTTTAACTTGGCATCCAAAAAGTTGCCGTAAAAGGGTCTGTTCACCTGAGCTGCTCTCCAATCTCCGAGCTCTCTAACATCGCGACGACAACCTCATTTCACAATCCTGCCTTGCGATAGCCATTCCCAACTACTGCGCCAGCTTTATTCCTGCTCCAGTGATAGTTTGCTGACACTGCTCCAACGCGCCCAAGGCGCGAAACATACACAATCATGGTTCACAAGATCCTGTTCTGGGCCGGTTTCGGTAAACACCTATCCCCCCCTTATACCTTGCCTAACATGCCCTTTGGGTGTCGTTTTTAACAATTTCTACCAGGCATCGCCACACGCTTCGTCCAACTCGGCATAGAGATGAGACCATTCTTTCAACGCGGCACGTTATGGGTGTACCCACTATTCGCGAGCATCGGGGGATCCTTTGGTTATTGGTTGACGGGCGTCGAAGATAGACAAGTCAAGCTCCTTCAACAGCGGAAACAGATTATAATCGAAAAGAGACGACGGAGAGCAGAGCGTGAAGCGGTTGCGGATGGGTCGCTCGCTGAGACCGCAGGCGTGCTGGCATCGACGAGTTAAAGCCACTAAACAAATAAACGAGGTGGATTATTGACACTGGGCAAGGTGTGCGTTGAAAATAGACCTAGCACTGGTGGTTCACGGCCAGTTGGCGAGATGGAGGCAGACAGGGCAAGGAGCTGCGACACCACACCACACCATATCACAACCTCACTACTACTACTACTATTATTATTGTACAAAGGCCTACGACGTTTTGTATGACACATGCCATATACAGCAGTCTCAAAAGTCACGATGACAAGGAGTGAAGACAGCTCTGGAATGGAGCAAATCCATCACTATTACACACAGACTTGCCTCTTGGACTGGTGTCCCAGCGTGCGTGCAGTGCTCGATTGTTGACATGACAGTGTGCTAGAACGAGCAAAGAGGATTTCGCAGACCACACGGACCATCATGCAACCAGAAAAGACCCGTCCCGCTTGATTCCACTCGCGCATTTCATTTCTCGAGTCATCAACCTCCCCGTACCTTGTCTCATTCACATCCCTCCTCCTGCCCTTCTGCTAGGCCCTCGGCGGCGGCTCCTCGGGGTACGCCTCTGCGCCCTCAGGAATGGGGACCAACGCGCTCTTCGTCCAGATGTGCGTCGCGCCGGTGAAGATGTCGCCGTCGATGCCCTCGAGACACCCGCCCTTGACGGCGACGTAGCCCAAACTGCCGGTAGGCGCGACGCTGACGTTCATGATGCGCGTCCCGCACTTTTTGCAGTAGTAGCACTTTTTGGCCCGGCCGGACGTCGTGCGCGAATGCTCGTAGACACCGATGACTGGAGAGTCCGCATCCGCGCCACCATCCTTGCCGTCGTTGTCGTTGTCTCTCTCAAGCGCCGAATTGGACGCAGACTCGTCCCCCGCAGCGGAAACCTGGGAAAGCAGATCAAAGTGCGGGAAGATGGCCGAGATGCCAAACGCGCTGGCGCTCTGGCGGCGGCACTCGTGGCAGTGGCAGATGTACCACTTGATGGGCTTTTCCGTGGGCGTGCGAAAGCGCACGGTGCCGCATTGGCAGCGACCTTCCATTACTGTTATTTCGGGTTGGTGCGTGTGTGTGTGTGTGTGTGCGCGTGTGTGTGTGCGTGCGGGGTTTGGGCGATGATATTGGATCTATCGAGATGTATGTTATTTTCCGAGGGAGACACAAATCATCAATGGAGACGTGATAGATATTCTGATTCTCAAGTCGAAGATGTGGATTCCGAGGCTAGATGCGAAGCGAGTTGAGTGAAAACCTGTATATGGTATATGGGATATGAGTGGACCGAGTATGTCGCGTGTTCCCCATAAAGTACATACATACATACGAGGCATATATGTACAGGATCTCGCAGAAAAAGAAATAGCCGATCAGTAGGTACTTGGGTACCAGGGATGTAGGAATGCATTATGTAATGGGGATTGTGGTCTTGTAACAACTGCCGTGTATCTCGAGACCAAGAAAAAAACCAAGAAATTGCCCAGATTGTCCAGTTGGTGCTAGGCAGTTTGGCAGTGAACCGGCTTCTGTCGACTCACCACGAGTTTACCGCTAATGTTTGTTGAGGGAATGGCAGAAATACATGCTGCTCTCCCTCCATATCCCTCTGCTTCCACACAGCCTTGTCTACAGCCTCGCATACATTGACATATTGCATATCGCTATATGTTGTTTCGGTAAAGAATCGCTCTCTACCGAAACATAGATCCGGCTACTAGACACTGTCCGAAAGACTTCCAACACATATTCTTATAGCCATTAGATTCCATCCTGGCGCTCTGTCACATAAGTACACGGGGGTATGCTAAAGAAAGCCAAAACCACAAGAAATTACAGCACGAACCGTGATGAGGAGTATCATCAGTGCGTGCCTCGCCAGTCCGACCGCTCTTCCAGAAACTCTTCGACCTCCTTCTGGACCCTTATAGACTTTGTCCAGGCCAACACCTTATCCAGGACATGGTCGACGCGCGCCGCCGAAAACCCCTCGTAGACCATGTCCCTCATATTCTCACTCGACGACTCGATTGCCTTGTTCATCTCGGCCAGCAGTCCGACCAAGTCAGTGCATTGGTCAGAGACGGTCACTGGAGCCTTGTTAGTAGATGGCGTGTAAGACATGGCAGAAGAGCTGATCAGGTGGTCGAGCGACTGGATCCACAACTCGAGCTCTCTGATGCGCATCCGTCGGACGGCTTCCAGTTGTCGGCTGGTGCTGCGAGGCAATGGGCTGAAGATGTACTCCAGGCCCTCCGACAGTTGGGGGACGGTTGGGACGACTGGCTTGAGGAAGGACGGTTGAGGTTTTGGAGCGAGACTCTGCTTGAGATCTGCCAGTGCCTTTGCACCTTGGGTTTGGCGCTTGATGTTGATTGCCACGATCTCCGGGGGAAGTTCTCTTCGAGGTTTCGGCGGTATCCGATGTCTAATGACCGGGGGAGGTGCTGTTGTTCCTGCATCGACTGCTGGCATGGCCCTGAAATAGAGGCTAGGCGTGTGTCGGGGGACAACAGGAGGTATGGAAGAAGTTGCCATGCCTGCGAAGGTCGATATCGTGCCGGACAAGCCGAATGGAACACGGTGAGCGGCCACAGATCGGATCACTGGTGAAGAAACACTCTTAGGTCCCACAGTTGGTGGTGGTGGTTCCGCCGCAAGGCCACTGGGACCACCAAAGGAGTTCTCGACGTCCATCCGAGCCGAATGAGGTGTTGTTCGTGTTGGCTCCAGCATCATTGAATGCATCTCTTCGACGAAAAGTGCGAGGGAGGAATTCGACTTGACCATGTCGTCGTGATATTGTTGTATCTTCTCGGCCTGCACTTTGTTATGGGCATGTATCTTTTCAGTTGCTGACCTGTCCCGATCGACCGTCAGTCTTTGAGCCATTGATAACCCGTTCCAGCCTTCAAGAACGGGGGAAAGGGGAAGTGGAGGGCGATCCCAGGGGACAACCTTACCAGTGAAAGGTACTCAGGACCAGATTGATAGCATTGATGTGCGCTTGTAGTTTGTCGCGATATGCCTTCAACGAGTCCTTGTCGATATCCCATCTGATCTTTGCCCAATTTGACGCGATGGCGTTTTTGAGGACCTGCCTTCTTTTCTGGCCTCTCCTAGAGCCAGAACCAGCGCCGGACTCGACACCCTCGTTGTTCTCGTTGTTCTCCGACACCATGGCCCCATCGCGGTACTTCTTGGTCACACTGTCCAAGTCATTCAAGGTGACGGCGCAATTCTGCACCATTTGATCCAGGGCCTGTTGCATTTCCCGTCCATGGCTGTCGTTGGATAGAGACGTCGAAGCGGCCTTTGAAATGTCCCCGGCCACATGGCGCAGATGATCCAGGGCACAATTCAACCCGAACAGCACGTCTCCCAGCTCCTGCAGCTCACGACTGGCATTCCGTCGGCCGGTGGTCACAGTGTCGTAGAGCTTGTAGGACAGTTGCCCGAGCAGGATTATGTCACCGATGCTGAAGCCGAAGGACATTGCCGCTGTGAAGGTGAAGTTGAAGCTGAAGTTGAAGTCGGCCCGTCAGGCTGAGTTGGAATGTGTGTATGTGCCATGAATGAAACATGGAAGGGAAGATTTCAATGGACAGGAAAAGGGTCTCCTCGTGTGTCTCACGATAAAGACCAAGAGGGAGGGGATGGTGTGTTGGACGAGGGGCCTGACTTGTGTTTCTTCATCCAGTGTTGCCTTTTTGACTTGGCTTGCATGATCAATCGAGCTGGCGATTGGCCCCTACAAGGATGGCACGGATGGTTACAAGGATGGTTAGAGCGCTCGATAGGCAGACATGGGAAACCTTTCCAGTGCCAATCCCTCTAACCGGTGAGGCTGAGTTGGAAAAGCGAGAGATCCTGGGCGCTTGGACAATAAAGTGGCTGCCTTCTGTCCAGCCTTATAATATGGAAATGGTTCCTTGGAAACATCAATTCTTGTCTGTCTGGCTGTTCTATTCTTTTCTAACAGACACACGCGAGGCTTAGCAGACAGTTGGCAGCAGATCATGGCCACGAGTGAACATGGCAAATCGCCTGAATCCACAGGGAGTGAAGTGCGTCTTCGCATCCAAGGCCTCAGACGCGCTCTGGACGACGCACCAGAGCTGTCAATCTCTAAGAAAGATGACGATGTGCCCATTCCAGAATCAGAAGAAACCATTCTCCTGCCGGGCGATCTCCCAGTGTCAGAGCTGTGGACTAAATTAAAAGGTCAGTTGTTCTTCCAGACCTCTACTGCATTGTACGCAAAGAAAAGGCCTGACCAGGTGGTAGAGCTGGGCTATACTCTTCCCGACTCACTCTCTCGCAATGGAGAGAAGTGGAAACCTGGCCGCGTCAAGCCCCAGTTCCAAGAATTCGAGCAAATCACCGTGGTCCAGGATGACTTGCCTCCTGAACCCAGCAAGTCCATCCACATTGATGACAGACTCATTGCGTATACCAATCGCCACTTCGGCCAGGCGATGCAGTTCAACGTCGACGAGAATAGTTCGAACCTGTATGGCATGAAGATCGACAGCCTCAAGGACTCGCGGGGGCTGGAGATCACGTTTCACCGGACGGTCAGAATGCCAGATGACGAGAAGCTTCACCAGCTGCCTGGGTCGCTGGGAGCCTTTCCCCTCTACAGCGTTGAGGGATATGCCGACAAGTTGCCCAGCGCGATTGTGCAGGCAGGTGGAGTTTTCATGCCCATGTGGCAGCGAGAGGCACTTTGGATAAGCCTGGAAGCACGAATCGGCACGCGGTACGCTCTGAGATTCTCCGTGGGACGTATCAATGCCGTCTCTGGGGAGAAGATGGACCAAGAAAAGGACGTCTCGGCCGATGGACCAGGGGTTCAAGACTATGTCGTCGTCCCGGGCCAGGAGTGGCTCGATGGGATCTGTGTCGCTCCCGGGATTGTGAGACAGTTTGTCGCCATGCCATGTAAGTTTCCCCCTACCGTCTCTGCTCAGTCCCGAGGCGTGGATGGATCTCATCTAATCAACCATTCTCAGTGGGTTCTGGATACACTGTCGAGGGCCAAAAGACGGGGGAAGAGAAGCACGGAGGCCTGCAGATCGAGATCATCCCGGCCTTCCAGGAGAGATTACGGACCTGGGCTAAAGACTCGACTGGAGATATAAGTGCCTCAGACCTGGAATACGGGCGACTCGACGAACACAGCACGCCACGCCAGTTGGGGCTCGGAGTTGGCAACACCATCAGGCTGTACCCAGAGAAGGCTGTCGAATACGTCCCAGCAACGCTGGCAGATATGGTTGGAGGAGCACACGAGGACGAGGACTGCCCCGTGAGTATCTTTTGTTTTCAGTCATGGTAATGTCGTTAATGTCAGGTCAGGTATTCGTACCAGAATACAGAGCTGCTCTGAGAAAGGATAGAATCAAATCTATGCTGTCAGAACGCAAGTACGAGTGGGGAGAAATGAGTTCGTACAGTAATCTCCTTCGTGAGAGCGTATATCAATCTGTCGACCGCATCGGTGTCGGAAATGGAACTGCAGCACTTGCACTAGAGCCAGCCATGGCCATGTCCTCCGCCTATACCCGCGGTGAAAGCCTATCGATGGCAGGTCAAGCCTCTGCGGCCGCTGACGAAGGTTTCTACGCTGGCGAGTTCGTGGGAGCTGCTACTTATCAGGACATGTCGAGAGAACCCCAAATGAATGCAGCAGAGTCCAAACCCACCATCACGACCAAAGACCTCAAGGCGATGGGACTGGCCGCTGGTGGAAAGCTCGGTGAGTGTATCCTTCAAGGAGACCCATGAAGACTAATCAAATCCCCGGTGATGGCCGCCCTGGTACAATTCTGGGACATGATAGTGGCTCATTTCTTCCTTCTTGCCTACAGTCCAAGACATATATCGGGACCACAATCCAGCGTCCATCTGGAACACCGAAGCTGCAAGGCTGGTCCATGTCCACATCCTGGACCCGGCATCCTGCGAGGCCGTCACCCACGTCGTGCCCCCACCGCCGCCGATTGATGCGATGGGTTACATCGAAGAGGGCGGTGCATTCTTCGTCGTGGAAGAGCAGCCCGAGAATCGCGTTGACGGGGGAAACTTTGACAACGTCAAGTCCGTCTCGGCCATGGATCAGCAAAAAGATGTGCAGAGCGAGCCGTCGCTTGATCCATCACAGCCGACCCGGTGCAAGTGCGGGATCAGACTGTGTGACTGCGTGTAAGGAAGCCATCAAACGGACCCCTGTCGATTGGGCCTTTACTGACAAACCTCCCGGTGTAGCGTCCGCCCTTGCGACCACCAGTTCTGCAATGTCTGCGTTCGTGAAGTCGACCCGTCGGCAATCACCCGCAGCTTCACCTCCGCCGAACCCCCTTCAAGAGACAGATGGTTCTGCCCGACTTGCAAGACGGCAGTGTCCTATGTTGCGGGATTCTCGGCTCCTATGAACTTGCCTGGTGAGGAAACGGTCAAGGTCCGGGTACCGGTCAATGTCCTCGAGGTTAAGGATGGCAGGGTTGCGTTCAAGAGTATTCAACAATCTAGGATCTGAGATGATTGGGTTGAAAGGTGTTTCCTGGGTACTTGTGATATGTTTGGGAATCAAAGCGCTGTTGGTTGATTTACCGTGAAGGAATAGCAAGTCGGGATGAATCGTAATGAGCATTTCCAGTCTCCCAGCGTCCTCCATCAGACGAGCGAGAGCAGTGTGTTTCCTAGATATCTGGTCGCGAACGCCTCTGTCGTACCTTGTTTTCTGTCTTCTCTCCAACGTCACTCTCTTGTATGCAATCCGAAGTGGCTCAGTATCGGCCCAGCATCGAACACAGCTTGATAGATCATTATTTACCAGCAG
Organism: Fonsecaea nubica; assembly: GCF_001646965.1. Taxonomy (NCBI): domain Eukaryota; kingdom Fungi; phylum Ascomycota; class Eurotiomycetes; order Chaetothyriales; family Herpotrichiellaceae; genus Fonsecaea; species Fonsecaea nubica. Next base: position 79,383 of record NW_019173722.1, read on the forward strand.
AACCACCATCCTCTGCCTATCACGTCCTCCGCTCGTCAGTGTAGCAGCTTCACATACCCCGATTGCCGGCTGTCTTGTCCATTTCGCGCGAGAATCATGACCATTGTACTGTCTCTGGCGATCTTGCCGACTACGCGATTGCGGTCGTCTGTTATTGGTGGTCGAAGTGCCTGGTGTTCGCAGACGAAGTTTGAAACGTGCGAATCCCCATCTCCGATGGTTGGTGGTTGAATCGTGATCGATGATGGGGGAACAAGCTGACCGTCGATGTAGATCTCCAGGATAGGTTTGAAAGCTTCACCCGATCCCCCTACCGCAGAGAGTGACCCCTCGATCGAAACGGACAGATCGCCATCTTGACCTGGACTGGCGTTGCATCTTGTTATTGTCAGGTTTGGCCTCGCTTTGGACAACACCTGTCTCTGTGTTGGGATCACATCCGACGGTAATGCTGGCGTCAGTGGCGGCACGACTCGTTTCTTGCTTTGCTGTTCATATGCATAACCGGCCTGCAGCAAGTCATGATCATGGTAAGCCCGACCCAACAACGTCAAACCCATGGGCATCCTCGAGTCCGCAAGGATTCCCATTGGCACCGTCACGCTAGGGATTCCCAAGTGTCGCAACGCTCTGTTGCCATGACTGTATTTGACCCCATCCGTCCAGGCGTGCTGGGCACTCTTGTCGTCAATGTCCGCGTCGGCGCGGGCAACATCGCCTGCAGCGGGGAAGGCGACAAAGTCATAGTCATGGGTCGACATCCAATCCTCGAAGAAACGGGTTCGGATTTGTTCGAGAGCTCGCACGGCACTCTCAAGATGTGGAACGTCGTAGATGGCGCTCTTGCCTGGTCTGCTAGTAGGGGGTCGATTGGCAACGTAGCCTGCCAACTTTCCCCAGTGGACAGCATTGGCTGGTTCGGTAAACTTGACTTGAGGATTATCGCGTGGCATGTGAGGGAAGATCTTGATTGGTTCTACCTGTGTCAATGACTGGATGTGCGGGTCGTGGTTGTTCTGCAGGAAGTCTTCCCAGGCATGAGCGATCAAAAGCCCCCTCTCAGTGCTGTTCCAGTCATCCGGCAGATATGGAAGAGAGGGTGATGTGTCGTCACCTTCGGGCTTGCGAAGCATTTGTTCGTATATACGTAGCACTGGGAGATCTGGGATTATCTCGACAGTCGCACCCGCGGCTTCAAGGTCGACCTGTGCCTGATGCCATAGAGGCTCGATGGCTTGGGATATCAACGGTCCGCCGTCTTGCTGCTTGATGTAAATTTGGGGGACTGCAATCCGCTTTCCATTGAGACATCCCGGGTCCTTGGTAGTGATCGAAGGCTTCGAAATGTCAGACCCTGACGACGCTGGAAGCTGTAAAAATGGTTGATCTCTCCAGAAATCTCCTACGGTCTCTGGGTCCTGTCTGGTAAGCACATTCATTAGAACGAACATATCGCCCATGCTGCGTGTATGAGGAACAACAACATCGCAGGTTGGATACAGTGGCCAGTTGCCGCGGATTGATATGAGTCCTCGCGATGGAGTGTAAGCTACTAAGGCGTTATTTGAAGCGGGAGAGCGGCCGGACGACACCGTTTCTTCGCCCATACCGAAGGCGGCAAACGATGCTGCAACAGAGACACCACTCCCATTGGAAGAGCCGGATCCAAACGCGGCCGCTAGGTAGTCCTTGTTGTACGGACTCTCTGCTCGACCATAAACACCACGAAGCATTCCGCCGTATGCCATAGGACACATGTTTGTCCTGCCCATCAGGACAGCCCCCGCGTCTCGCAGAGCTCGCACAGTGAATGCATCCTCATCGGCAACGAGGTTCTCAAAGGCCTCCGAGCCACTAGCCACAGTCATCCCGCGAACCTTGTAGCTGTCCTTGACCGTGAAAGGAAGTCCTTCAAGGGGACCATGTGCTTGACCAGCAGCACGTCGGTCGTCTGCCGCGGCTGCTTCTTCGAAAACATTCTCGTTGATGAGTGGAATTGAGTTGAGGGTGGTGGTTCTGCAGTCATATGCACTGATGCGATGCAGATACTTGGCAACCAGGTCAACTGAAGTCAACTTTCCGTGGCATAGAGCTTGTGACAAGTCGGCGATGGTGGCGTCGACAATGCTATCGTGGAAGGACATATCGGTTGGTGGTAGAGCAGTGGTACGGCAGAAATATCGAGCTTATCAGACGTGGAAATTATAGGACTGAAGGAATAACAAAGATTTTACAGCGTCCAACTCAACACGAGAAGGTACCCTTCGGTTACTTCTTCGATATTGGTTGCCCTGTGGCCTCCTCCATTCTCCTCTTTGCTACTTGATATGAACGCGCCATACCTGATGCAAGAGCAAGACAGCGTTGATGTCCACAGCCGTCATGACAGTCTTTTGAAGTGTGGGGCCAAAGCGGAACATTTATTCTCCACTTCTCTAGCCTCTTTCAGAAGGTCTTTCCGGCGCTGCCCCATGGAGGTGAAATATCAGCGACCTTGCCATCCAGTAAACAACTTGCCTTCCAACGTGCCAATGGCGTCAGTTTGCGCTCTGTCGCATCTGCGTTATCGATATGCTACCCACGTCGACATGGCATTTTATTCGAAATATATCTTGTCTGGGTCGCAGAGTAATTCAGGGCAAACCAATACCTCTCTATCATAAGGTATCCAGGTCTTACGAAGCGACGACAATAATACCCCGAAGAGTATCAGCTACAAGACAAGTCTCGAGCATGCCCGACGACGCCCATCATGGTCGCTTTCGCATGCCAGTGGAAAGCGCGCGCCACTCGCACACCCTGATGGCTTTCCCCAGCAGAGAGTCAGCAGAAAGCACAGAGCATCTGGAAGCTCTACAGTCCGAAGTGACCAGCATCGCAAATACCATCTCCCACTTCGAGCCAGTGCACCTCTACGCTCGTGAGGAGCTCATTCCACAGGCAGAATCCATGGTCAGCAACAACGTCTTGGTCAAGCCAGCAACGGTGAGTGAACTCTGGATCCGCGACAGTGGGCCAGTCTTCGTGCAGGACATGGCTACGGGCAAAAGAGCGGCTGTCGGTTTCAATTTCAACTACTGGGGTGGTAAACTCCCCGCCATTGGCGATGAGAGGGTTGCTTCCCAAATTGCTGCGCACGCGAATGAAGTCTCGGTATCTTCCAAACTCACCCTTGAGGGAGGTGGCATTGAGCACGATGGCGAGGGCACATTCCTCGGTACAGAGAGCTGCATCGTCAACAACAACCGAAATCCTGGGTTCTCCAGATCTGATGCCGAAGCTGAGCTGACGGAAAAGCTCGGAGTCACGCATTTCATCTGGATCCCCGGCGTCAAGGACTACGACATTACAGATTACCACATCGACGCGCTGGCACGCTTCACGTCCCCTGGTGTCGTGCTTCTCAGCAAGCCCGGGCCGGATGCTCATCCCACAGCGGTCGACGTCTACCAATCTGCCCGCTCTATCCTCACATCGGCAAGGGACGCTAAGGGTCGATCATTAATGGTGTATGACTGCGAGGAACCTGACATCACACTCCTGGGACCGCCCGATCAGCATAACGAGGTCATCGGATCGTATGCAAACTACCTCGTCGTGAACGGAGGGGTTATTATGCCCAAATTCGGGCAGGAAAGACAGGACATGGCGGCTTTTGAGTTGTTCAAGAAGTTGTTCCCCGACAGGAAAGTGGTCCAGGTGCTCATCAACATGTTGCCGAGGACGGGCGGCGGGATCCATTGCGCGACGCAGCAAGTTCCGCAAATCTGAATCTGAATTCGACGGTGTTCGAAGTGATCCACTGGTTGGTATGGCGTCCAGACGAGTATGCACGATGGCATGAATTGTGCTCTTCTCGGTGCGGGTATGGTGTCTCATGTACCAGGAGTTTCCATCACATTATTTCCCAGCTCACCATCAAAACCAAAAGTGTTTGCTATACACACATATTTCTGTACCTGATATTCAAGCCCTAACATCCCGTTCCATGTCACAAAGTTGTAGACATCGACACAGTACAATGGCGCGCGTAGAAGGACACATACACCGAGTGGAACCGTGCGTGCAACCAAATTTGACTCGGTACATTCTCATCCCTACTTTAAAAAGACCTTCCCCTATCCAAACCACTAACCCTATTCTTTGCGATGCCCCGTTCGACCTCCTCAATATTGCAATCGCATGTATGAGTACACCATACAGAAGGGGAAGAGCGCAAGAGGGTAGAAATGGTAGGTATACGTGACGAGTCCGAACAACCCCTTGCCCTTAACTCTCACTTCTCTTGAGCCGCGGAAGTAAGACGACAAGTAAATAAGTGGCTTCGCTGGTCGACATGGTCTGTACTATCGAGATCTATCCCATGGCTCGTGCGTCTGAGTGTAATCTAGCCATGGTTGTGGAGGAAGTGATATGAAGTGATTATCCTGGAAATGAACGCAGGTCATCATGAGCGAGGCTGTAGAAGCGAATACCTAGGTGTAAACAACCCCTTCATCCAAATGGTGGCATGTTTAAACACTTTTGAATTGAAGTAGAGAGGTTGGTATATGCAAGCTTCTTCCTTCCCAGCTCGGACTCCCTCAATGTTACAATGCTCCACAGTCATGATCGCCCTATTCCGGGACCCGAAATCCCTCACAAAACACATCCCAAATTATGACACGGTGAAGACATGGCACATTTTGATACAAAGCTTCCGAGGCGTCGGTGCCAGCGTAGCCCACCTCTTGTTCCCCTCTGCACGTGGTCCAATGGTCACCCGGCTTACTTGAGGATTCTGGTGATAAGGCCGGTGGCCACAGTCCGTCCACCTTCTCGCATGTTGAATCGTTCACCAGCCTCCATCACCACGGGATGATGTGTCTTGAGGACCATCTCAAGGTTGTCTCCTGGCATGACCATCCTGGTGGGATCTTCGGTACCCTCTGGGAACTTGAGCTGTGCCGCCTCATCTGCGGTCCGAATGAAGACTTGCGGCTTGTAGTTCTCGGTGAAGCCGGTTTTTCTGCCTCCTTCTTCTTCTGTCAAAATGTAGAGTGACACAAGCGCTTCTTGATGCGCCTTGGCAGAACCTGGAACCGCAACCACCATTCCACGCTTGACATCTTCTCTTTTGACACCGCGAAGGAGAAGACCCGAGTTGTCACCAGCTCTTGATTCATCGCAGGACTTCTTGAAGGTCTCGATATCTGTAACCTTGGTCTTGATAACCTCTTCACGACCACCCACAATCTCAACCTCGCTATCCTTCTTCAGCACGCCTCGCAGCACACGACCCGAGGCGACAGTTCCTCTTCCAGCAATGGAGAAGACTTCTTCAACTGACATCAGGAAGGGCTTTTCAGTGTCTCGGACAGGGGTTGGGATCCAGCTATCGACAGCCTCCATCAAAGCATCAATCCTCTCGACTCCGATTTCCGGCCTGGTACCTTCGAGGGCGCAAAGAGCAGAGCCAAAGATGATAGGTGTGTTGTCTCCATCGAAGCCATATGAGGACAGGAGCTCGCGCATTTCCATTTCGACCAGTTCCAACATTTCAGGGTCCTCGACAGTGTCGACCTTGTTGACGAATACCACTAGTTTTTGGACACCGACCTGACGGGCTAGTAGGAGATGTTCTCGGGTTTGTGGCCTGTGCGAAAAGTCAATCTCATGCATGTGTTATTCGAGCATGGCGGGTATCATACATCTGACCGTCACCAGCGGCAACCACCACGACAGCACCATCCATAAGAGCAGCACCCGTAATCATGTTCTTGATGTAATCAGCGTGACCGGGACAGTCGACGTGAGAGTAATGTCGGTTGTTTGTCTCGTATTCAATGTGCGCCGTTGCGATGGTGATACCACGTTTTCGCTCTTCCGGAGCTTTGTCAATCTTGCCATAGTCAAGAAACTGTGCTAGGCCTTTGTCCGCCTGTCTTTTTGTGATAGCTGCTGTGAGAGTAGTCTGGGGCGATGATAAGCCGATGAATTCGATAGTTGCAGGCAGGGAGGTTTACCTTTCCATGATCGACGTGACCGATCGTACCTGAGAAACCTGTGAGATACCACCCCGGAACGCAGGGCAAGCACTTGCTACTTACCAACATTCACATGGGGCTTGGTCCGCTCGAAGACTGTGGCATATGCTCTGGCGGCAAATCTATCATGGCCAAAGACTCTGTTGACGGGGTTGACACCTCGAGCGGGGGATGCAATGTATCGGGAAGTGCGCAGGAGTGAAACGACCGAGCGAGAGAAGGCCATCGCGACGCCGGAGAAGAGAAGAATGGAAGAAACGAAGGAAGAGAAATCCCAAACCTGCAGCGCGCAAAGATGGAAAGGTGGTACAAGTGCAGGGAGCAAAGTGGCAGACTCAATGCGGACGCAGACCAAAAAAATAAAATGGCCTCGAATGACCTGCAGGGAAGCTCCAAGACTTGTCCACATTGGGAATAGTCATTTTTATACGGCGAAGCATTCTTGGCGTCTTCTGTATTCAGTCCCATTGAGATGAACATTATTTCTCTGTATAAACCAAACAGAAAGAAGACCCAAGAATGGACAAAGACAGCCATAAAGAAAATGGAGGGGACACTGGGCTATCAACCTCCTCAGAACTCCCACAAGACCTTGAAGCACAATCACTTGCCAAATTCGACGATCAAGTGGCCAAAGGACACCTGATCTATGAGCCTTCGACGGCCGAGACCGTGGAGGACCAGGGGTTCAAAGTAAGTCGGTGACATGGCTCGGCCTCGGCTGGACAACAAAACAGAAACTAGCAAGCCATGCGAGACTTCCTCTCCCAAAGCTGCTGGTGATCTGACGACCGCAGCTCAGTTTTCGATTTGTGCCACACCTGCGCCGCAAGCCGATCACGCCATCAGATGCGCCTGAACGCAAGACAGGAAAGGGGCACAATCCCTTTCTCAATCCCAAGCCGGAAGAGATCCTTTCTGAGGTCGGGCCATCGCATCTTCTGATCTTGAACAAATTCAGTGTTTACAGACCGAGTCTGCTGGTCATTACGAGGCATTTTGCCCCTCAGTCCGATGACCTTGATTTCAGCGACTTGTCGGCCGCCTGGGCAATCTTGCAACACTTCAAGCAGCGGTATATGATGATATACAACTGTGGCTTCGAGTCTGGGTCTAGTCAGGGGCATAAGCATCTACAATTCTGGCCGTATCCCGATGAGCAAGAGTTGGGATTCCAGCTCTTTCCAAACGTGGCTGAGTCGACAGTTAACATCACGGATGATATCCCGACCGTGCCTCACAAACACTTTGTTCTTCGGTTGCCAACGCACTGTGATGCAAATACCCTTATCCAAGCCTACGGAAAACTTGTCGCAAGAGTTCGTCACAGCCACGCAGAAGCCGGTGGGGGCACCGATTACAATGTGATCCTGGTGAGAGAGTGGATGTGCCTGATTCCTCGTCGGCACAGTGGCCTTGAGAGAGGAGCGGGTGCGAACTCTGCGGCGATGCTGGGACTTGTGTGGGTGGCCATTGAAGCTGAAAAAGACATCTGGAAGACTCCTGGGCCAGCGGACTATCTCAGATACCTGGGTATCCCGAGATAGTGCCCTTTTATACTCCTGCAAGATCTTTGCAGTCGAGGTGGAGACGATAAATCTAGACAAAAGAATGATAGACTAGAATAAAGATAATTGTGTTGAACAATCCCTTGACTCTGTTCCCAAAGCTTATAAGAGGGCGCGGCTGTGGGCCAATAGGCAGAGCGGTTGTCATGCGATTTCGAGGTTTCGTGGTTGGAGGCGACGACATTTTTATTTCTCCGCAGCGCAGCCTCGACTCCGCCAAATTCCAAAAATGTACGACCTTCCAACAACTCCGCTCTAACCTTGCGATTGTTTATGAGAAAGAAGACAGAACATGGGAAAAGGTCAGATCGCCTCCCCTTGCTCGACTCAGCCTGCTGACGAGCTTTTCCAGGAACCGACAAACTCTACGTATGAGCGCGACCCTCCGCAATTCCACGGTGCTTTTGGTTGTCCACTAACAAACCCTCACACCAGATCACTCACTCCGAATGGGCCTCGTCCGATGCCTACTCAGCCAGCGCCGGCGCTGGTGTGCGCGCTGACACCTCCCACCACGCCGCCTTCAAACGGCTACCCTTCAACTTTTGCGCGCTGAGTCTGCAGCCCTTCACCACGCCTGTCTGCACCGCCGAAGGCATCATATTCGACCATGAGAACATCCTACGGTGGCTGCTGAAACACGACACGAACCCGACGAACGGAAAGCCCTTGAAGCAGCAAGATCTCATAAAGCTGAACTTTGCGAAGAACGACAGCGACGAGTATGTCGACCCCGTCACGTTCAAGGTCTTCACGGACAACACGCACATCGTCGCGGTGCGCCACGGAGAATCGGCCAATGTCTTCGCGTATGACACGGTCGAGCGGCTGAATATAAAACCCAAGATGTGGCGCGATTTGGTCTCGGACGAGGAGTTCACCAGGAAAGATTTGATCACCCTGCAAGATCCGCAGAACCTGGAGTCACGCAACCTCACCTCGTTCAAGTACCTGAAAGATGGCGAAGATTCGGGAATTCCCAAAGAGGAAGCGTCGATCAATACCGCAAGCTTGGGTAGTGCTGCGGATCTAAAGATCATGAAAGCGAAAGAAGCGGTTGCGAAAGCCAGAGCCGAGCGAGCAAATGCTGCCGGACAGAACAGTAAATCCTTATCGGCGGCAACGTCGATCAACTCGGTCAATAAGACCAGCTCAACATCCCAGTCGTCCAAAACAATACCCTACAATGCAACGCGGCACACAACCGGTCAGGCCGCCGCGTCTTTCACCTCCACTGGTCTCACACCGCACACGTCAAACGCGCTCGCAACAATGACAGACGAAGAATATATCCTTAAACCCCGACGCGTCAAACACAAGGGCTACGTCCGGTTAACCACCACCCTCGGGCCCCTGACATTAGAACTCAACCCCGAATATGCGCCGAAAGCGGTGTGGAACTTTGTCAAGCTGGCGCAAAAGGGATATTACGACGGCATCATTTTCCACCGCAACATCCGCAACTTCATGATCCAGTCGGGCGATCCGACGGGGAGCGGCAGGGGCGGGACCAGCATCTGGGGCAAAAACTTCAACGACGAGCTCGAAGGCCCGCTCAAGCACGACAAGCGAGGCGTGCTGAGCATGGCGAACAAGGGCAAGAACACCAACAGTTCGCAGTTCTTCATCACCTACCGGCCCGCCAGCCACCTGGACCACAAACACACCATCTTTGGACGTGTCGCCGAGGACGCCGAGGACGGAGGCGACTCGATGGAGACGCTCAAGCGGCTGGAAAACGCCCCCGTGGACAGCACCGACCGGCCCACCGAGGAGATCAAGATCGTCGAGGCCACGGTGCTGATCGACCCGTTTGACGAGTTCTGGAAGCAGAAGAACCAGGCCGAGCGGAGCGAGAAGGAGAAGTCGGACCGGAAAGCCGCGGTAACAGACCCAGGGAGTCTCGGTGTGGACGAGGACCGCACCACGTGGACCGGTAAGAGGATACGTGACGACGGCACCGTGGAATCCGGCGGCGGGGCCGGACAGGTCGGGAAATACCTCAAGGCGTCACTGTCGAGGCACGGCCAGGACAATGACGAGGACGAGATCGTCGAGGTCATTGACGACGAGCCGGAGCAGCCCGTGCGGAAAAAGACAAAAGGCGGAGGAGGCGGCTTTGGAAATTTTGATTCGTGGTGATCTCTACGGTGTTCTCTTCTACGTGGGAACGCCCAGGATATACAGAATCGACTTACTTACTTGACTCGAAATGCCAGGAATCAATGCGCTAATCCGAAACAATCCGTGTTAACCCATCTTGATCTACCTTGACCTACTTTGTCGATTTTGATCAGATATCCAGCCGAGCCAAGCCACACACCTCATCAAGCTCTTCTTCCTCTGAAAGCCCAAATTCTCCTTCCTACGCCCCAATCTGCGTATTCTGTATCAGCAAACTCGCCTTTTTGTCACGCCGATCTACCTTTTGCCCCTGAGGCGCGTCATGTCGCACAAGCTCAAGGGAGTTCGGGGTCCTCGCTGGGAGGTTCAGGGTAGCCCATGGGACCTGGAGGGGGGTTCAAGGGCTCTTCACGCCAAACCAAGGTGAGTGGAGGGAAGTCCATGGGGAATGGAAGGATGTTCAGGGGGTTGGGAGGGGGGTTCATGGGGGAGTGCTAGATTGTTCAGTGGGGGTAGGGGGTTGTTCATGGGAGGGGCAGGGTAGTTCAAGGGAAGTGCCGGATAGTTCATAGGGGTTAGAGGGTAATTCAGGGGCGGTAGAAGGTCGTTCATGGGGGGTGCCGGGTAGTTCATGACGTTCGAGATGGTCATGATATTCGGGCGAGAAGCGTGCGATGCCGATGGAGCTTCTGCGGTAGGGGCAGAAGTCGATACGAGAGGAATCCCATAGGACATCTCAACATCTGTGGGTTGATCAGCAGATCTGACAACTGGAGCAGATGAGGAGGCACCAGAAGGATGGGGATCAGCGACATCCCAGGGTGGAACAGCCAATTCACCAGGGGCCCAACCCTCGTTGTCCCTCAAGCCTTCATGTGGGCAGTAGTCACCCAAGCATGTCCCTGTGCCTTGCCAGCCCACATACCATTCGGCCCAGAATTTCTTGGCTCGCTGGTACCAGTACCTACGATGCGCAATAGGTAGCTCCAGCAGATCAAAGAGCTCCTTGAGCGATCTCTTCTTATCGATTTGGAACAAACTCTCGTACTTGGAAGCCTCCCGAAGGACATCAGCCCGAGTATCGGGGTTCGACAGAGTATCCTGCCAAAGTGCGTTAGTAGGAGTATCCAAAACTCCAGTTCTCAGCGGCTGGGCTACCGTACCCGAACTCGCAGAGAGAATTTTGTGCGCAAATGACGGTGGCCAAGTGCCATCGGGTGGAGATACCTCGTTCGCCTTTCGCTCAGCGGCTCGTGCCAGGCTACTGACCAAAAACACCCACTGGGAAATGTCTTCAAACTCCAGCGTACCATGGTGCTGTCGGAACTCGACAGTCCGCTTGTCATCCGCGTGGCCGAAATCGAAGCAATTGCAGAAGTTGACAAAGCATTCGCGAACCAAGTACCGGTAGTGCCCAGGGTTTCCGGAGGGTATCGTTGTTAGTAACTCGACCAGTTCTTCATTTTCGGTGGCTCGGAAAATCCGAAGGAACGCATCTTCAGGCGAGAACACGGGTCCCTTAGTGCATGTATGCCTAGGAAACGTATCGGAAAGCCTTCCCAAGAAGCGGTTGCTACCGATATAGCCACGCGAATAAGTCTGACTGATTGCATGGCGTTGAGGGTGGTGGAATAATGTTATGGTATCCTCAAAAGCGAGGCAGATGAAGGCGAGGTGGCGCAGAAAGTTCAAGGGGATGCCCATCTGACCCTCAGGCTGAGGTTGCAGACCTATATGGACGTGAATTCCGGCAGCTTCTGGGTCAGACAAGAAGAAGTAAGGTGTACCCTCGGGTCGGGTTTCCGTCAGGAGTCTGAGGTAGGTTGAGACGTCAGTGAGCCCATGGGGTTGAAAGCTGCCATTGGAGTCGTACTCAGGAACCTTGAGGGCAGGAGAAATGAGCTCCAACCCTACGAATTCCCAACCCCTCCAGGTTTTGATCGTTCCCCCGGACCACTTGCGAAGCTCGTCGACGTCACTGGGCAATCTCACCGATCTGTCTTGCCCCATGGTCCATTGAGAAAACCCCTCGAAGGTTGCATCCTCCATTCCTGGCTCGAGCTCAACTCTGAGCCTCGCGCCCCTACTTCGTAGAATACTGACCGCTTGCAGAAAGCTTCTATACGTGTCCGACGTTGGATCGAAATCCGGGGGATTAGGAGAGTCTGGGCGAATGGTACAGTACTGTGGAAACATCCATGTGAAGGCTGGGTTCGTCTCGACGGCATCTTTGTTGATACCAAAGACGTGTTCAATCTCAATGCCGAATGTCAAGGGAAGTTTTTCGGTTGTGTTTGGAGTCATTTTGTGCCAATGGCCGAGTTGGCAGAGCCAATGTTGATTTGAGTCTTGTGCTGACTTTGATGACTTGCCAACGATGATGCAATGGTATGCCCTCCCATGCTGGTGGTGGGCGTTCTTGAGATATAAGTAGTCGGAGGATCAACCCAGGGGCGCGCAACTAGGGCAGTGTAGGATAGGCAGCTGTGTCTCGACAACAAATTCAAGCAAGCAAACAAACAAAGACGCGACTCTCGAGTGAAAGAGGAAACCGAAGAGCCATCTGCCTTGTTGGTTTGCGGGGGAAAGCCTTGTGTAAGGCAGTCAAAGAAGTCATTGTTTGGCGTTGTAAGGCACCGATAGCTGCGGTACGCAGTTGGGTGACTGACCGTTGGCGGTAGCAGCAATAGTAGTGAAGTAGAGAAATGTTAGTCCACATCAATATGTAATAGCCTCATGAAGGGGAGGCAGCGGGAGAGGAAACGTGAGGGAAGTAGATTCGAAGACAAAGACGAAGTGGTGATAGAGAGAAGGATGAAGGAAGATGGTCGAGACTGCGCTGAGCTGAGCTGCGCTGCGCTGTGGTGGTGAATCTCGCAGCTTGTCGTTCGTCTCACAACTTCACTTTTCCATCCCACTCCCATCTCACTTTTACGCCCCCCAATGCTAACTTTGCTTGGCCTAACCAACGACGAGCCGAGATAATAAAGAGACATAAGCACTTCGGTTCTGCTTCCAAGTCTCCGCGGCTCCATCTGCGGCTGAAAGCCCAAAAGCCCACAACCCACACCAGCTTGACAGCCGTAACCTGCTTCGAGAAGTTGGCACCAGCTGGTGGTATTCATGCTGGTAATCACGCTGATAATGAACTAGGCACGGAACATTACTTACGGCATCCTCCTGCCTTCTTCTGCTTGCCTACCTATACCATGTCCCTTTGTCTCAACGAGGCCTAGTCAACTACGCTCCTCAGACTCGTATTCATCCTGGAGGGGCTAAAGTCGGTTGGTCGATCTGTGGTCGATGATTTCTTTGGGGGCTGCCACTACTTTTCATCGGTCCTCCGACGCTTACTGTTACTTCATCACCTCAACTTGACTGAAATCCCGCACGACGACGACACTCGTGTACTGCAGTTCTCGTTGCAGTTCATCCTTGGTCTTTGTCTACCTGTGTCGTACTAATATCCGCAGCCTGCGAGGGCGACAGATGGTTGTACGGACAACCCGGCGCAAACACTTGGTGGCATTCCGATCTCGCCTGATTTGTTTGTGGTGGTTCGGGCTCCGCTTGCTCGGTCCAGACTTGCATTGGGGACGGCTATATTATTACCTCACTGCATACAGAGTCCTGTCCTGCGGGCATTCTACGGGATACCATACAGATTCGTGCAGTTGAAGATTGAATCGTTGATCGAATCATGGCTTTCATGCAAACATCCTTCAAGTCTGGCTGGATTACCGATCTGGTCCTGCCCGCTCCGCCAGAGGGAAAGTCTCCACAAGATGTACTCGACGCCGGCTACGAACTGGCGCTCAAGATGTGCACGGATCCGATCCTGATGGCCCAGCTGAATCCGCTTGTCAACAAGGTGGTCAACATTCCCGCCTCGGATCCCAAAGCCGTCGACCACAAGGCAATGTGCAAGGATTTCAAGGTCGACCTCGACGCCGACTATGCGGCCGAGGACTTCCAGCATTACGCCATCACGGACAAGCTCAACGTGATTCCGGGCTACAGCACAGACCTGACATATTACAGCGCGATCCGACGCACCAAGGACGGCATGGAGGCGCTCACCAACCCAGGCTCAGGCGTGACCATTTACGGTCGGTTCACCATCCGGATCGCCGAGCCACGCGACGTCAAAGCGTTGGACGCGAGCGACGGCAAGGGCTGGGTGGTCAACTTTTACGAAACCAACGAGTTGAGGTGCAACGTCATGCTGAGCTACTACATCCGCGCCACGACGGACAAGTCGCACAGGACAGCCCATGGTCGGTTCAAGGAGATGTGGTACCAAGGGATGAAGGACATGGGGTATCCATCCACGTCGTGATGTAACGAAGTTTTTGGTGTCTGGAATCGGCGCTGCTGCTGCTGCTCAATTTGTCTGGGTTTTTGGAGCGTTCGGGTTTCGTCCTCGTTTGGTTGGGTTTCATGCAACCGTTGGTTCTCTAGCAGGAGAAAAAGTCGTGAAAGAGAAGGAGAGTACGCTATACGCTATACGCTATACGCTGTACGGGGAGAAGGGTCACAATAATGAGAATCAAGAAATCGGTCCGGAATCTGCTAGTATACAAGGCAGGCTGGTGTCGTCTGATCCCCGAACAAAGGCGACCACTAGGTCTACCAGACTCCTGGCAACGATAGGTGTTGGAGGGTTGCATATGACATTTCCACCTCTTGTCTCGCCTCGTCCCTTGTTCCGTTGTGTGTACCTATCTTTCTATCTATATACATATGAATGTATTCCCTCGTCCACTTCCCCCTACAAGGCTGTTCCAAGCGTATACTCGACGCGGTCTTCTTCTCGTTTTCGCGATTCTCTATCCATTAATGAGTCGCCAATCCAAAACCCAACAGAGAATGATCGACTGATTGATCGATTGATAAATCTGCTCAGTTCACAGTGACGAAGTACGTGAGAAAGAAAGGGTATCAATTTTTCCGGGAGACGACTGGCTATGTACCCAGCGAGAGGTATGTAAGTATGGTAACAAAAGCAACTGCAAAAGCAACTGCAACCAGAACCAGATCCTTGCACCCCATGGCTGAAAGGTCTTCGTATATGTAATGCTTTTTGTTCGGTGAATCGATCGCTTGAACGCAGCAGCAAAAATAATTCCAGACAAGAAATAACTTCTTCAGCACCCCCTTTTTCAATGGAAAAACGGACTCCGTCACTCCGTATCAAGTCAAGCTGGTAAGCCCGAGACGTACTTGACGGCGATCACCCATTCCGTGCCAAAGTCGGTTCCGTGTTTTCTTCGAGATCCATGCTTCTGCCACGCCGCTGCTGTGATGCCGATATCTGCTACCCACACCTGCCAGGTAGGCTCTGTGACTCCATCATGGGACATTCCATAGAGCAAGCCCGTCTTCGGCGCCCCTAGACTGACGATGTGCGTACTGTTCATAACCAGTGGCTGTCCATCAACTTCCGTCAACAGCCCCGACGTGGCAGATAACCCGCTTGGCACATCGATGGAGAGGACGAGAGAGCTGCGATTGGCCCAGCGGATCATCTCCAGGACAGTGGCTTGGTCGTCCGTCCGTAGCTCTTCAAATGTGACGTGCACTCCAAGCAGAGCATCAACAATCACGTCGGGGGTAGGGCCGCCTGCGCTAGCTTTGGTCTGATATTCATCCCAGCGATCCACGTACCCTTGTCCCTTCTTGTAAATGCCGAGTTGTTTCCTCATCACCTCCAGGAGCAGTTCTTCACGCTCACCCCCAAGGATGACAATGGTCACTCGCAGCCTTCTATTCCGCAGATGCCTGGCTGCGGCGATGGCTCTAGCACCAGACTTGTGATTGCCCACTAGGAACAGCACACTTCTGACGTCGGGGATCTTGAGCAACGCCATGGCTATACTCCGTCCGGCATTCTCCGACAGCATGTCTTCCGTGAGGCCCAGTTCTGAAGTGCAGAGTTGCTCTATTTCGAGCATCTGCAGTGGTGAGAGACAATGGCACGGTTTGTTGTTGAGAAGTTTGAAGCTACCACGGTTGCCGGACACGGACCCATTGAGGGGCGATGAGGTCTGCATTCGACCCAGAGGACGTGGCGATTCTGTTCGGTCAAGGTGTGGAGGTATGACACTGCCCTTCCTTGAACCAAGGGGCTTACGAGAGCCAGCCCTCTTGGAGCCTCGCCCGCTGCTGTAATGACCCTCTCCCCCCAATGACTCGTCTTCAGTTTCCCCAGCTTCACTCTTCCATCGATCTTTGTCCTTTCCATCTGGCTTGTCCAGAACATTTTCGGTGAAGTGCAGGTTTCGGCCTCCGTTGGTACCAGGCCGTGCTCTACGATTGAAGCTCACTAGTCGGTCGGCTTCCGCGGTGGTGTCTGCTTGCCGGATATCGTCAAAGACTCGTCGCTTGTCAAATTTGGAAAGATTGGTTTCGAAGTCAAAGTCGCCCATATCTTGGATGTCTGTGGCATCTTCTGTAGCCCAACCGTTGATCTCGTCCACGGCTTTCCGACCCCTCTGGGCTTTCTTTCTGGGCTGTCGTGGTACCTCCTCGATAAATGGAGTCTGTCGCCAACCTTTACCTTTTCCTGCTTTCTTCTGACCCTTGAGCGGACCATGGTTGACATCCTTCATGTCAATAATCCCCGGCCCCGTTTGTGACGGTGTGTATTGTGCCTTCTTTTCGCTTGTTGCCACTGGTGCTGGCTTAGCAGCAGCAGCAACGTTGCTCTCCAGATTCAATGCATCAAACGGCTCTGTAAGGGTGGCACTGGCAGGTGTGTTTCTTTTCTCCGTCTTCCTGGGGACTGCCGTGGCGATACTGGACACAGAGCTATAGCCTACGTTGCCGTTCCGTGCTCTGTGCGCCGGCGGGTTGCTCACGATCCCGTCGGCGATCATGATCGGAGACACTGGCTGCGGCTGCTGAACGACTGCTGGTAATAGCCCAAGTTTGGCCGGCGGTTTCGTGTAGCTTATGATGGCGGGGTCGACGAAGGCGGGTGCATTTTGCTGCTGCTGTTGAAGGACTCGGGGGATTTTGGGAATCTGCGGTTGAGCAGAGGCGACTGGTGTAGGCAATTCCTCCTCTTCAATGAGGGTCGGTTGCGAAGGGGACACTTCCAGATCTGCAATAGCGGAGGAGTCAATGGCATAGGATGCGAGTCGTTGGCCATTCCAAAGGAGTACTACATACCAGGTTAGCAATGTGAGCTGGAACGGAGAAAGGAGCCTACCATTCTGAAGGATGAGCTTTTGATTGACGACGTCGGCCACGACGCCCTGTATCTGAGCCTGCGGGGGATTCTGTAGCGTGACCAGAATGGTGTAGCCAACAAAGTCGGACGCCATGGTGAATGAGGAGCGAGTGTGGCAGATATACAGGGGCAAACGGTTTCTATATGTTCATGCTGCTCGAGATGAGGTCGAGACGAGATGAGTAAAAATTCCGAGGAGATTTTCAAGTTCAACCCGCAAGGGATCAAGAATGAGTGCTGGGTGAGAGCGACTTGGTCAAGTCAATTCAACTTGGTTCCTGGCTTCGCGGGAAAAGTCGATAAAGTTTGAAGTTTCCTCTTTCGTCATCGGTGCACACGACCATTCAGGGCTGAACCCAAGGCACTCACTACCAGCCGAGTTCATCATAGACTGTGTTTCATATTTGATATCTGACAGACTAGTTCATGTCACTTTGGTGCTCCTTGGAGTCTCAATAAGATGTTCTCAGCACGCTCCCCACATGCAGGCGCCAGTCCACATAGACTGATCCATGTCGCTACATCGCGCCCGCCTTCAGCATTTGCTTCTCGGCCTCGAGCATTTCCTCCAAGGTATAGTCGTCTCCGAAGTCATCCTCCTCGGCCAGGACTTTCTTGACTTCCTTCTTCTCCAGTGTCTCATGACCGGATAGCTTGGAATAAAACTGCAACACCTTCTGATGAACCATGACTTTCCGCTCGTCGAATCGAAGTACCTGCAAGCCTTCCTTTGTCCTTGCTCGGCTCAATGCGACATAGGCTTGGCCTTTCTCGAAAACTTTCCCGAGGTCCACCTTGACTCGGCTGAGTGTCTGACCTTGAGCTTTGTGAATGGACAACGCCCAAGCTAGGATGAGAGGCACTTGAACTCGTTTCGCAAGAACTTCGCCATTCTGGGATTCGGTCTTCCACTCATCCGGCGAGCAAAGCATACTCCTCGACGTCCCATCAGGCAGGTTGAATCTCACCATGGGCCACAGCATTCTAGGCTCGCCACCCGTGGTCGAGTTCTTCAACCTAGCTTCGCGGATCTTCTCACGTGCCGCCTTTATGTCGCTCTCATCTTCTCCGTCATCAGGCTCGTGTGCTAGGAGAAATGTAGGTTCGTCATCCTTGTAGGTGAAGAACGTGCCTTCATCCATGAAGGACTGGACAATTCCAAGGGATCCATTGACGAGTTGCTGATCAATGTTCTTGATCAGCATAACCTGCGCCCCTTTCTTCAGCTCCAGTATCTCAGGAGCGATAAAGTTATTCAGCAACGCCTTTCGCGTGTTAGGTTCAGCGGTGCCCGAGTCAACGGCGGTGAAAGTCATCATTTGACCAGACAGTTTTCGCATACGATTCTGGTTGGCGTTTTCCACTTCCTCGCGACGAGGGTATCTATGCAGTGTTAGCTGGCTGGTATGCCATCGGAGGGGAAATCTTACAGCTCAGTTGCCTCGAGCTCATCACGAAAATCCAGGGGCCTCGAAAGTGACTTGAACTCTCGAATAGTGGCAGGACTCATCTTGCCCAGACGCATTTCGTTGAGCATCCTTGCGAATTGTTCGTCCTTCTGACGAAAGACATGGGTCAACAAGATGGTATGTTGGATACAGGTGTTCCACGTCACTGCCTCAAAGACAAATTTGGCTGAAGTATTCTTGTCAGGTACAGGAGGAAGCTGAAAAAAGTCGCCAGTGACAACCAACTGAATACCACCGAATGGTCGGCCATTGTTTCGAATAGTGCGTGCCACTTGTTCGAGTTTGTCAAAAAGTTGACCGTCAACCATGGACACTTCGTCAATGATTAGAACCTTGGTTCGGAGCCATTTCTGTCTTGATTTCTGATTGCGTTTGATCTTCTTGACTAGTTCAGGCGCAGGTTCTTTTCCCAACCCGATTCCGGACCAACTATGCAGCGTCTGTCCTTCCAAGATGCACGATGCTAAGCCGGTCGAAGCTGTGACTGCGATGCGATCAGGGTCCTTCCGGTACTTGTGCTTCAACTTGGAAATTATTGCCCTCATAAGAACCGATTTTCCAGTACCAGCAGACCCGGTGAAGAAGACGCTCTTCCCTTCATCCATGACTGCCTTCACTACAGCCTTTTGCTCGTCACTCAAGAAAGGTTCCGACACTCTGTCAAACGCCGCAGGACCAGTTTCAGTTGGCTTGGGGGTCGTCGACAGAGCCGTGCGGTCAGAGGATGACCTGGAAAGTGAGGTATTTGTTCGATGACGGGCAAATGTCGACTTCTGTAACATATCCGACATCGCTAGCGATGCTTTGTCCCGGCTGCTCGCATTCTGGAAGTGTTTTGACGTAAAGCTATCGAATCTGCCGGAACGCTCGCCCTGTACTGTGCTTTCTCCATCCCGGGATGCACCTGGGACCTGAGACGTAAATGACGCGGGAAGTGCTCTTTTCTTATTGGGGCCAGCCGGCCGTGGTTCCGGTATATCTCTTAGCGCTCTTTGGGCAGCCGGGTTTTCGTAATGATGCACGGGGGAGGACGACCATGGAACTTCGGCGCTACTTGCAGGCGCAACTGGAGAACCCTTTGGAATTGGCGGTAGTGAAGGATAAGAGACGGCATCTATAGGACGAAGGTTGGGGTATCGCACGTCGTGCTGTCCTTCGTCGTTATCGGTGAGGTCAACGAAGCTGGGAGGGGTGTTTTCATCGGCCCATGGTTGCTGATGGAGAGAGCTCAGATTGCTCGAGGTGCTCAAGGATCGATCCAACTTCCGCTTCAATAGGCCCGCCGATGGCTCTCGGGGGGCATTGGCGGCGGAGGAACTGAACGGCAGGGGAGACTGCTTTTTCTCGTTGGATGCCGAGGATGCATGTCTGTCAGCTGCCCGGGCAAGCATGATAGCATTGACAAAGGACTTTGGAGATCTCAAGGCACGGGCCGGCGAACGCAGGATGCGGCTCGAAGAGCAGAGTTGCATGAAAAGCAAGGAGGGAGAGCGGCCAAGGATTGTACACAATATAGAAGACAAGGGGATGTCATTGACACTGTACGTGTGGAAGGAGCACTCTACACGGGTACATTGTTGCGAAGCCGATGAAGGGACAACGCGTGATTGATTCGCGAGTCGCAGTCAGCGGGTTGCGGGTCGCGTTTCTGCAGAGGCTTGGCGGAGAAAGATGCGGGAAGCGTGCTCGACGGTCACGTGGATATTTAACCCCGGCCTTCGCTTTTATATCCGCTTCACATGCCTTTCATCGTTGCTCCGCCATATCGAGTACATGTAGTAAAACGTTCTTGGTATACCAAGTATAACTGTCCATGCATTCACGTTCCCTTGCCTCTCACTGCACGCCTCACAGCTCTAACGGAGCATACCGTCCATACTCAAGAGCAACGGTAACCCTCTCTCAACATACGATTATGTGTTCCATTCTTCATTCTGTGCGCGCAAGCCCCTTCACATACATCCTCCCGTTAGTGTTTTACAAACCTAGAGAGACGATTGATGGCTCAGGACGTACCTCGTACTTGTCCCAGAGCACGTCCCATTCAGGAGGAAAGCCACCTAGCATCCAATAAAGAGCAACTTCAAATCAACCAATAATATAAGGGTAATTAGTACGAGCTAGCCCGATGCGGAGCAAATGGCCAATGAGGGCAAGGCAAAGCACGAGTAGTTATGGCTGACCACGTACGTAGGTAAAGTAAGCAAAAGAACCCTTTCCCACATTTGATCGTACCTACAAGTACAAGGTTACTCTACCCAGCGAACCGGGTCAGCAAGTGATGAACCACAGTAGTCGGTACTCGTAGGAACCATGCACGAGGAAAGCCCTTGTCATCATCGTGGGAGAGACTAACGGATGACGCCCAGAAGGCTGGACTTGTACAAAGTACAAGTGCTCGGTACTTGTGTGATGAACCTCCACCCATGCTGAGTGGGGACTAGATGGCTACCAATGACTCAGTCGCTAGATGCCCACTACCCTACCCTTTCTGCCGCGAAGACATCAGAAACTGGGAAGAGGAATGGAAATAGGAATAGATATAAGGAGATACTTTGCATGATCCTATCGATCGATCGAGACTAAGAGGAAACGACACGCACGCAAGAAACTACATGGGAACACTACCTATGTAGATAACTGATTACGCGTGGGGGATTACAGACAGGGAGGTATAGGTAGACGAACTGATACACGAGTGGGTATTTGATCCTTCCAGAGAATCCAGGTGCCCAGGAAGCCCACGAGGCCAGCTATCCAGTCCAGTGCGAGCCAAGCAGCCAAGCAGCCAGGCAATCAGAGAGGTCCGTCCACTACTACCTCTTACTCGTCAATCGGTCGATCAATCGATCAATCGATCGCGCCGCGCTTTGTCAACGTTCCCTCGAGGACTAATCACCCACAATGCACTGGTCTTTGTTACCGATAGCCTTGGGAACTCAAAACCTCCCTTTAGGAATAATATAAGGCCTTTGTTATCGGAAGCTCTCAGCGGCGGAACATGCGGCATCGTAAAAAAGCAGCCATCCTTCGAGGATTCGTGTTTGGGCAAGATCTAATCTGGTACGATTGAATGAAATTCAAAACTGTCCATGTTCATTAATTGTCATATCCGACCGGGGTATCCTGCTGATAGCTGACCTTCATCTACAACCTCTGGAAGTGCTCCCTACACTGACGCGGGCCATGCTGCACCCGGAACATCCACCCCTTCAACTAGTGCTTAATACCATCCTCCCGACACCCCAAAGTCGCAGAGCAACGCCTGGATATTCATAACTCACACATGCTTGAACAGTAAGTCGCTCGCAGGTGACCGCCGGAGACGAGGAGAAGCAAAGCGCTGTGTTACCGCAATCAATGTCCAAAGACCTGTAAACGGTAGCATCATCAGGCTCTTCCGGAAAAGGTCCAGGTCGACAGCGCTCGCAAGAAACCAGCCGGCGAAGAGATCACCAGAAAGAGGGCACAATGAGAAGTGGCGTCAATGGCTAAGGCGCTAAAAGGGCCGGCCCTTCGAACCCAGTTCAAGCGGAAAGGCCACCTTAAAAGGAGCACTAGATAAAGAAAAACACGGTGCCCCTTCCGACGATCAACCTGTCCTGGTCCTCTATCTCGCACAACGAAGAATACCTCCCGTCTCGCGTAAGCTATGCCTGGTATCCTGGGTAATTGCTGCCAAATGAAGGTGGTGGCTGTTGGAACATTCCTCCCGGAGTTGTCTGACCACGTCCATAGCCCCCCGCTGATGGAGGGACTTGGCCAAACGCAGATTGCGGAGATGCAGTGTAGGGGCTTGCCAGATGGCTCGAATCCCAAGCACCACGACCACCCGGGCTTGGACCTAGGACATTATCAGTTTGGCAGACGACAACTTAGACGTCAGACATACCTTGAGGAGTGATGGGTCCAGGACCACCATATTGAGAAAAATATGGGGAGGCTGGATTATAGCCACCGGGAGTGGATGCAGACCCAATCGAGGTCTGTGGCGAGTACGTATCGAATTGACCAGTAGGAGGACGGTCCTTACCCCACTGATGCAAGTTAGCGACCATCCGAAGCAAAGGGGGTTTTCCTGCCCATGGCTTACCGAGCATTTCAACGGTCGGCCATTGACATTGTAACCCGACAATTGACAAATGGCCATTGCCGCATTCTCGTGGGAATCCATTTTGACAAAAGCAAAACCCCGGTCAGACTGAAACCGAGTTTCCACCACGTACCCAAAATTCTGGAACAAGGGGATGAGATCTGCCTGGGTCGTGTATGGCGTCAGATTGCCAACATAGCACGTCGTTTGCCAGGTCGGAGTCTGGTTGACGACCATTTCGTACGACTGAATGCCTTGTGTCGGGAAATGATGGTGTCCGAAGGGCGTTGTAGGCGTCATACCCATTGCGGCCATGGCTTGCTGCTGAGAAATAGACGGCTGACCCTTCTGGTTGGCCCAATTGCAACGAATCGCACGGCTACCCAGCCATTCTCCATCCATAGACGCGAGCGCCTTCTCAGCATCAGCTCTTTCGCGAAAAGCAACAAACCCGTAGCCACGAGAACGACCAGTCTTCATGTCCCACATCACACGGGCCTCGGAAACCGAGCCAAAAGCAGAAAACGCCTGGAGTAGAACTTCGTCGTTAACCTCGTTACTCAGGTCGCCCACGAAGATATGAAAATGATTCGAGGTATCCTCCTTGTTCGACGCGTTGGATTGGTACGCCCAGTTGACCCGGATCTCCGCTTGATGTACCCGTCGTCCATTCAAGGTGGTCATGGCGCGTTCCGCTGCGCCCGGGTCATCGTACTCGACAAAGCCATAGTTGAAGCCTTTCGAATTGAACTACAACCACTGTGTGAGTAGGAGCAAGAGTAGTGCAGTCGGAAACGGAACTCACATTTTTGTCTGGGATGATCTTGACGCTGACCACATGGCCGGTAGTCTCGAAGATTTGCTTCAGAACATCCTCGGTAACTCGAGGATCGAGGCCGCCCACATAAAGCGCCCTCTTGTTCGGTTCTGGTGCAGCTCGTCGAACGACGCCGCCCGAGGAAGGAGACAAGGCGGATCCGGGGGTAACGGGAGCCGCGACAGTATTATTGTTTTGCGGAATGACCACCGGAGGCAACGCCGGAGGGCCCATGCTGGTAGTGGCAGTGTGTCCGTTGCTGCCAGGGGCGCCATCGTAGCCTGGAGCGCCAGCGGTCGAAGGTGGTGGCGGCAAAGTGGCAGGAGGAATGTTTTCCGTCATATTGAGCAAAGTAAACTGGCTGACAACTCCAAGAGATCAAGAGTACAAAAGTGCGCACCAGGCGGAAATGACTCGAACGAGAACAGAGGATTGCGAGTTCGGTAAGGTAGATAGATGGAAGCTCGTCAAGGTGTCTTTGGATTTTTTTCGTAGCCCAGTGTACTTGGAGAGAGGAAGATTGCGGGGGGGCGTAACAGCGACGAGTGGATCGAGGGCAGGTAAAAGGAAATTTCGCTTGGAAAACGTCGAGACAAATTCGCTATCAAGGTGACAAGCCAACCAAGTCCAGGAGAGCAGCGCGACAGAGTCGAAGGAGAGGGAGATGGAAAGGAGGAGAGGAAGGACTCGAAAGCGTGATAGGTAAGATGGCCGCAAAAGAGGTCGCGCCGAGACGAGTGTCAGGCGGCTGGGAGGAGTAACTGATGATGTTTGACAAGTAGTAGTAGTAGTAGTAGTAGTAGTAGTAGTAGTAGTAGTAGTAGTAGTAGTAGTAAGAGCAGGAGAACTGGGGGTGGGAAGAGCAGAGCAACACAGCGCAGCCCACACAGTAAAAGTAATGTAGCTGATGGGACTGGAGAGAGACGATAGGAAAAGGAGAGATAAGAAATCGCTCGAGATCTTTTCCCAACGCCCAACTTGCAATGCACAAATGCCAATCGACGACTAGAAGGAAGAACGACGACAAGTAATGGAAGAGAAGATGAGAAGAAAGGATACTGTGAGATGGGGATGGATATCGAAGGAGGAACGAGAGGGTGGGAAGAGATGCAGATGGACGAAATAATAAGATTCACTTGGTGGTGGGTGGCGGTAGCTTGAGGATCGCACTTCGTCACTGTGAGCCTGGCTGCGGACTCTGCTGACTGACCAGAGTGAGGATGAATGACCATCACCCACCCGCAGTTGGGGGGTGAGTGCCCGCGATCTTTGCCCGTAAAGGAGGGTCCTCTCAGGTTTAGGCTTGCACGGGCTTGACGGCTTCGACGGTTACTACTGCATGCCGCCCAGCTTGCCAGCTTAGGCGTTGGTTTAGCTCCCCCACCTACAAACTCAAAGCTCCTCGAGGCCTCTGGTTGGGGCTTCGTGGCCTGTGGGCTAGTGACGCTGCGGAGGCTCTTTTCCGAATGCGATCACCTCCAAAGTCGCGACTGGCGCTGACCCACGGGTCCAGATCAACTTCTTCTGGCTCCGTCCTATCATTCGCAGAAGGAAACAACAGGAAAACGTTTGCACTCAAAAGCTGGACTTGGTTTTGACACATCTCCTTTCGTTTGACACAATAATGGCGACTCTTCGTCCCTGACTCTAGTGAATGCGCGCATTTTCTCTTTACAATCCCCCCCATTCGCGACTCCCTGCTCCCTACCGCGAAATCGCTGTCGCTGTGCTGTGCTGTGCTGTGGCACCATGGCGACAGCTAAACCCCCCTACGACCCGGTAAAGACCGTCGAAGGCATGTTTATGGGTTCCGTGACCCGCATTGCCTATGCCATGAAAGACCCTTTGAACTACGCGCAGTCAACAAAAGCAGTGCTCGCCGAAACAGCCAAAAAATTCCAGGACGCCTTGGATGACTGTGAGGTTCAGATCCTTGATGCAAAATGGTACCTTGAGCGTCAATTGGCCCTGAACAAAGCCCGGCGTGAGGCCAAAGCAAGAGAAGATAGTGCCGCAAGCGCGAAAAGGAAACGCGACGAGACTAGAGAAGCACAAGAGGCGGCGCAACCTGCAGACGGCGAAAATGCCCCCAAGCGCATAAAGACACAAGAGCCTGAGAGTCCGGTGCAAGCGCAGCCAAAGGCCCAACAACCTTCTCCGGCGCAGAAACCGGCTCCTCCTCCAGCTGTGACGGCAAATACCAACACGGCGCAACCTCTTTCTTCGTCAGCAGAGAAGAACCCCACACCCAAACCACCCGATAAACCCAAAGTCTCCGTGTCCACAGATATCAAGGCATCGCAGCCAGCTGTCGTACCAGCTTCCAGACCTCAGGAGAAGCCTCCCGAGTCGGCGCAGCAACCCGAGAGTACAATGACACAGACAACCACGGAGGAGTTTCCCAAGCCGACTCCGCAAGACACTCCGGCCGAGGCCAGCGAGGCTTTCAACTTCGAATCAATGTTTGGTGAGCCATCAGCGGACATGATGGGCGGCAACAACAATGACATGAACTTTGACCTCGACAATCTGGGCGATGGGTTTGGCGCAGACCCTTCGCACCTCAATATACAACAAGACGCTTCACTGAGCTCCCTTCTACCTGGCCTCGAATCATATGCGAATCAAACGGGCGACGACTCCAACTTTGGCATCACCGGATCTACAGTCAATGGACTACCTCTAGCCGCAAATGTGGGCGCCACAGGTGGTATGGGAGGTATTGGAGGGCCCATGGGTGCCGACAATAACATCAACAATGCACAGATCCAGCACCAGCCGCCAGCCGATGTCAATGTTAACGACTTTGGGCTCCCCGCATTAGGTCCTAATGAGTTTGATGATTTCCTGAACGCGAATGCCATGAACTTCGACGACAATGTCGCGTTGGGCAATGACGGTTTGACCGATCTGGACAGCATGGATAACATTGATAACATGGAGAATATGGAGAACATGGATTTTGATTTTGAGAGTATGTTCAAATGAGAAAAGCTGATGTATGACGGAGGACTCCGAGTGGTCAAGACGTGATGATGCTTGGCTTGGCTTTGCTGATGGTCTGGTCGTCCACGGTGTTATATCACTGCCTGGACCAAAACAAAAACCAGCCATTTGTACAATATACTGGTTTTATCCCCCGCGCACCTCTCTTCCGAGGGCGTAGTTCTACCGCGTCATTGAAGGGAACCTGATGTTTTTTTTTTCCCCTCTGGACTTTGAGGATATGTTGGTGGCAGAAAAGCATTAGCCCGCGTCCCATCCCGCGATGCGAGTCACGCTCAAAAGCATTGAAAGCCTGGTCCATTGACGGGTGGGTGCGCTGAGGCCACCTCGATCTCGACCTCGACTTCGACCTGGACCTCGAGCGCTGGCGTTATGGCTATTGATTTGTCGGCGTCATGCTTTGCGCATTTCTTGAAAGATACCCAGGCTAGGCTATGCTAGGCCGGCAGGTAGGCAGGGAGGTAGGGACCTTGTCTGTTTGAGGCTGGGATTGTGCAATAGCAATAGCATAGCGATAGCAGTAGCAATATCAATAGCGATACGAAGAAGAAGAGCAAGAAGAAGAAAAAAACCGCAAGATGTGTGTCAGTGTATGTATGCATGCATGTATACATGTAAAAGCAGCATCCGGGTCTGATTCCGATTCCGATTCTGGTGCGTTGACTGGTTCATTGGTCATTGGGCACTGGTCACAGGCTTGATCCGTCCTTATATCGATATCATTGCGACTGGATCAAAAATGGTTCTGGGTCGTTGTGTACATACATATACATACACTTACATGCGTACATATCTAGGTACGTAAACACGTGGTGCTCCAGGGGGTATGCCATTTTCGAGTTTGAAATGCACCGTTTGATTGGAAATAGACGGGTCGGGACAGACAAATAGACAGAGACAGAGACATACACATACACACGTATCCTCCAGGATAGCTTGTCTACCCAGTAGCCTGTAAATCACATGGGTTGATGCTATAGAAGGCGAAAGTGAGATGCGCACACATGCGCCGTGAAGAAGCTTTTGAGACATACATGTAGCATGGCATGGCATGGCATAACATGATCGCTGAATGGAATCCACCACAACCCAAACTTGGTCTGAAGAAAAGGAGACCCAAGTCTACATTCACAAGATACCAACTTCCCGACGCGTATCCTCGTGTTTTGAATCCTAAGGGAGAAAAGGTCGAATCAATCAACCTTGCCTTTTCCCCCAGCCTCGTCACCGTTAGCTAGGTCCTTCCTTTGGCCCAAGGTTGAGTCGCTCTGGGATACGGAGCCAGACGGACCAAAGTGCACTGAGAAGTCGACCTCGCCGACCAGGTCGCGGACCTTGGCAAGCACGGCGACCATTTCCTGCATAATGAGGATGCTTGCAATCTCCAGGACGGCGAACGCTGCGTAGCACGGTTCGTTGATGTGCTTGATGCTCAGAATGCCTGGGTCGATCATGGCTAGTTGGCCGGCGATGTCAATGGGCCGCGTGACGCTGATGTACGGCGGGAGTGGCTGGGCGTTTGTGACACTGGCCGAGACGAGGCACAGGGTCGAGGTGAGCGCGTGCGAGGTGATTGTCGATTTCTCGGTGAGCCGCTTGAAATCCTTCAGCCACTCGGATTCCGGGCCGTCGTGAGAGAACGCCGTGGTCGAGTATGCAGTGAGCGCCATATAGTTGAAGAGGGATTGCATGTGTACAATCAACTCGTCGTAAGTCTCCTTGGGAAATTTCCCGCCAAATGTTGGTTCGTACTTGATGAACTGGCTGTGTTCGCGGAGCCGATTCATCATAACCATCAGTTTGTCGAATACCCGGCGGCGGGCCTTGTCCAGCTTGCGCTTGGGGTCGTTTTTCTTGTCAATAGCGAGATCGGGCCTGGTTCGAAGACAGAGTTCGACGGTGGAATGCATGCAAGAGTAGAAGTTTGCCATCAGATATAGTGTTGAGCCAAGGTCTTTACGGAGAGTGGCGTGCGTGGTGACGGGATACGGGAAGTAGGTCCAGAAGAAAGCGACGGTCAAACCTGCCACAACGCTGACTAGACGATATGGAGCAAGCAGGTAGACGTGATAGAACGCTTGTCCATTGCTGCTGAGCACCTCTGTGCCAACCTTCTTATCTTGGAGCTCATATCCGATAATCAAAATGGTGGTGACAATGGAGATGACGGCCGTGATGAGTTGTTTGGGGTGTTTTAGTATCACATAAATGCCACAGACGAAGACCAGATAGATCAGCGGAATGACAGCTGCGGGTTTCTGGTCACCCATATACCACACCGTAATCGAAATGACCATGGAAATGGCAGTGCCCAGGATGCGGAGAAGGAATCCTTGGACACCGGCTCCGGCATGCGCACCCATGCTGATAGCGACCATGATCACAGCCCAGATTCCACGCTGGGCCAGATAAAAGCTGTGGGTTTGGCGGATGTAGCCGATAATTGCCAGGCTGATACTCGCAGTTGCCGCCCTGAAGCCAAATTGCGCGGCATCAGATGCGAGAAACTTAGGGATGATCCTCAGACGGTCTGTCACTCGCTGATACAAGTTCGTCGGCGGTAGGTGTTCTGGGTCCTTGTGTCTCTGGAGAGAGTCTCCGACCCAGATGTAGATACCCGACGCTGGTCCGTCTTGCAACCCTTCGCTAGCGTCCATTTGCTTGAATGCATTCTCCATCAGTTTGCGAATCCGTCTCCAACCAGGAAATATCAGCCTGTTCTTCCTCATGGTGCCATCCCGCACCTTCGAGTCCGCAAATAGAACAAAAGCCAACACGGCCTGACAGACTGCGAATAGGAGATACTCGAGATAGAGGATCAGATATAGTTGTTGGTGGTTCTGCTTTTGTCGAACGGTCTCGTGGACAGAGCTTGCGTCTGTGAAATTGTATTGAGAGGATGCATCTTCCCAGAATCTCGCGGGCACTTCTATACCCTTTTTCTCACACCACTTTTGCATTGTTTCTTGCCGATGGGCTTGGAAAATGGCCATCTGTTCCTTCAGGTACTCACAAAAGGCAGGATCTCCTGGCGCTGGAGATGTACCTGCGGAGGTCTCGATATCTTTCTCGGGACTCTTTGGTCGAGGCGTGAGTTCCAGCACATAGGCAACGTGATTCAGGCCGTCTATCAGAGTGGTCTTCATTTTCCAGAATGGAACGCGTGACATGACGACAACTTCATGCCATTCCTCCGCCTCGAGCCGTCTGATAGCCTCAATGGCGTCCAGGTCGGAAATCAAATTTTCTCCTTCGGCCTTGTGGCGTTTCACCGATTGAAGGATATCCACAAAGGTTGACAAGCCAGCCACTGGAAGGAGGATGTGCTGCAATCTTTCCCAGATTTGACCGAAGTCTTCTGGTTTCAACTTACCCCATCCGATTTCTTTCTTAGCAAACCCAATCTCAAGCTTTAACTGCCCAAAAAGTTGACTAGCTTTTTGGATTGTTGCCTTCAACTTCTGAGCTGCTTCTTCGGCAGACTTCATGGACACCCGGGCTTCGGGATTCGCATGTAGCGGCAACGGGTTCCCATTCTCGTCCAAGAGCCCTGGGCTGCCTGTCTGAGAAGTGGTGATACCGTGCAGATAGGCTGTGTGTATGGACAGAGAGGCTTTCATCAAGCCAAGAACGCCGGCAATTTGTTTTTTCGCGATCAGCCTCGAGGAAAATGGTATTACGAGCAGTGACACAGCAGTGGCCAAAGCATATCCAGTCAAAAACACCTTCAACAGTCGATCCACAAAGCTCATCCCAGCTGCCATATTCGGAAATGTCGGAGTATAAGTAGAGGCGACAACCACGAAGATGGTGAATTGAATGGATACGATGAAGAGTTGGGGACGGGCTGCCCGCATCGAATTTGCAAACCATAGCCAGAAGAACAGCCAGACGCAGGCCGTAACATTGGCTGCCGAACTGTATTGCAGACTTTGCTTACTCCCAGAGGAACCAGTGGTTGTAGAGCTGGGGGGGTGGACTCCTCGTTGACGTGCAGCAACAGCGCATTGTATCGACAGCAGGGAAACGGCGGCAGCAAAGCAGACCGTGATGATGGATATTGCCATGGACTGGACAAATTTTGCCCGCGGGAGGATTGGGAGAGACAAAAAAGACGTGATTGCGATTAGATATCCCAGGGTCGAGTACTGTTTCGCCCACTCATCACTCTGGTAACTGGAAATATGAGCGACGGTCTAGAAAGAAGCCCTAATACTTACGCTGCGAGTGCAATGGCTGGAGGCAGTCCTCCCCTGTGTCCATTTAGCTGTGAGACGACAACGAGCGGAAAGGTCTTACTTGAGCATCAAGAGAACTGTGGGAATATCGAGACCCAATTTCGCCCATATTTTCTTCAACATACTCGGTTTGGGCTGCGCAACTTGGGCGTCAGGGCCGGCATCACCGGTAATGTTTGCAGCTCCCTTTTTGCCCTCTTCCTGAGGCATCGTCTGTGAGCGATCGTTGTCCACTTCTGACATTGTTACTGCTCCGAGGACGAAGAGTAGAAAGAAGGCTTAAACGCAGACTGGGAACGAAGCTCAGCCGTCAGTGTTTACATAAGAAATTTCAACGTCCGCGGGCCGCACTCGGCGAAGTTAGACGGAGGTTTACTATGACTCAGCGCGATCAATTGGTAGTGGTAGGATTCTCGACGGGCGCCGCATCGGTCGAAATTGGCAAAGTCGGTAATAAAACGCATGCGCCTGGTTGGAGATGAAGCATGCTCGATGCCATGAAAAGAGTACCGGAGATCCTTATCTGATCTGAGGCTTTTACCTAGAACGATCCTGGTGGATTATGATCGTGCTTCGCTTGGGCTTTGGATTGGGTGGATTCGATCGCTAGCAAAGCCGTCAATGCTTAGCATAATGCTTACAGAGAAGCTTGGCAGGGCTGGCAAATGGCCGATCCAAAAATTCGGGAAGAATGTGCGAGGAGATACGCTGGGCGCCTTGTTTCGGTCGGGATGTGGTAGTTGCAAGTATACCTACCTCGTAGTAGTATCTCGTTTGGCAGAGGAGGCCGCAAGGTTGTTGGTGGTTGGCGCAGGGAGGACGAGCAGCTTGGTCAAGCACGTGCACCACGCCCCGTGCCAGGCTGTTCATGTACCTGTTGAGCACGTGACGGCTTCTACGCAGCCTAGGGCGTTTGCTCCTCCGAAATTCCCTTTCCAACAATTTTTCGGAGTCAATCGAGAGGCCCGTGTTGTTGCTCTTCACGAATCCGCATCTGCAACCGGCGCAGGTTTCAAGCCCAACCTGTCGACCATGGCACCTTCTAGGGCCCCTAGCTTGCTGTTACTGCATTCGCTGAGGTCGTTCACGGTTGAGGTGCCGTTAACCAGAGCCGCTCTCCGAACCTTCACATCGACAAGCTCGACCTGTCAAGAAGTCCAAGCGCAGAAGCCCTCCTATTATCATAATCCCGATCCAGCTACTGTTCATGCTCCTCGACTTGAACGGAAGCTGTTGAGAGCTGGTCAATTTCCCGTCGGATCTCGAAGACGCCGCGCCGCACTCGCGCAATCTCCTGGTATTCCCTTCGACGAATTGCCGTACCAATGTTTCCAAGAAGCTCGCAAAATTCTCATTGCCGACCGAGCTGAGAAACTCAAAAAGATAGAGACAGAGAGGGCTCGCATCGCTCGTCTCCGGGATGTCGACCCAAGCACCTTTCCCGGGGGGGAAGTTTACAAACAAAGGAGGCTGAACAGCATGCTCGCAGAGCTGGAGAAGCTCAAGATTTTGGCTGACATCAACGATCCCAATGTGAAGAGGAGATTCGAAGATGGCAAAGGTATGCAGACATGTTGAGAGCAGCTGATACCTGCTAACATTCTCAGGTGACCTGAGCAAACCTATCTACAGACATCTGGCTGAACGGAAGTGGCGAGAGTATCCGCGGAAAGTCCTCGTTCAACGGATTACACAGATGAATGTTGTGCCAGACGTCATTCCAAACGTGGATCCTGTTCTGGATGTCAAGATAGTGTTTGGAAACAGAATTGTACAACCGGGCGAGTTCGTGGAGTCGCACATAAGCGAAAGCCCCTGTCGTTTGACCCTACAATCCTATGAGCGAGGCGAAAAGATGGTCACCATCGCCATTGTCGACCCAGATGTGCCAAATGTTGAGACCGACTCCTTTGACTCCCGATGCCACTATCTTGCATGCAACGTCATCATCTCACCAACACAGGCCACGATAGATCTGGCAACCCTGTCTCCGACTTCCCAGGTCCTTCTACCATGGCTGCCACCCTACGCGCAGAAAGGCAGTCCATATCATCGGTTGTCCATCATCATTTTGCAACAAAAAGACGACATCCCGATTGATCTTGAGGTTGCCAGGAAAAAGATCCAGCGTGATGGATTCACAGTACGCAGTATGATGAGTCGTCACATGCTCAGTCCCATTAGTGCTTCGTTGTTCCGGACACAATGGGATGAAAGTGCGGCTGCCATTATGCAGAGAGCAGGCATCGACGGTGCGGATGTGGAGTATAAGAGGAAGAAGGTTGGGCCTCTGCCGTATCAAAGGCGTAATACGTCTAGGATGAGGGGATGAGATAGCTGAGCTGTACTCTTCCCAGCACCTGCTGTACAATACCAACGGCTGCTCGCCGCATCCCATAAGACTCTGCGTTCTCTTTGGCTTTTGACATGCATTTTGTTTCAGACGCTCAGGTCTAGTATTCTCAGGTAGCTTGGGTGTCTCCTAGGTGGGCTTCACCTGCCACGGATCCTTGTAATGTATTATCAGAAATGGGGACTGGTTGAAGTTGCGGTTTGCGGAAAGACGTCCAATTGAAATATCCATCGCCAACATACAAGGTCTTGCCTGTAATTAAAGCCATGGGTAGTGGGCCATAGAATCGAGAATCTCTGCTGTAAGACAAATTGTCGCCGGCTACCCACACATGGCCCTCCGGAACCTGTATCATGACAGGCTCTTCCCGTACTGCATCGCCTTCGTATAAACCCGGGATCGGAGCTCCGCCCACCGTGGGAGATAGATAGGGGTCGCGGACGACATAATCCCCGGGCATACCAATAACACGTTTGCAGGCTATGCCACGGAGGAATATGGGGCTCTCAAAGACCACCACATCTCCCGCCTTGATGTTCTTTCCCCGCTTGTACCTTCGTGAATATATGTTGTAGGAGAGGCTGCTGGGCATGGATGGGTACATCGAAGGACCTTCAGAGGGCTTTTGGCCAAACACAGCTTAGCGAAGACTCGGACATAAGTAAATCTCATGGGGAGGGAATAGACCAACATACAGCGCATGTGATCCAATGATGTGCGACCAGGGCCCATGATGAATATGCTGCAACACATGTGACACCGATTGTGATCACTTGGGCCACGAACGACCGCTGCGGGCCAGCTGGTGTACGGGCAAAAAAGCGTCTTAGAATTGACATTTTCACCTGTTCAATTGAAAGGAGTTATGACACAGAGAGCAAGACATTATTGCATCAAGAGTTTCACTAAATGGTGAGTCCACAAAACGGATTGATGGTGCTTG
The DNA here is from genome assembly GCF_001646965.1 of Fonsecaea nubica. Classification (NCBI taxonomy): domain Eukaryota; kingdom Fungi; phylum Ascomycota; class Eurotiomycetes; order Chaetothyriales; family Herpotrichiellaceae; genus Fonsecaea; species Fonsecaea nubica. The sequence goes on from NW_019173722.1 coordinate 113,254, forward strand.
AGGGAAGCAGATGAGATGATTTCCGCAGCTTGAAGGGTGGGGGGAATGGCAAGGTGCAGCCTTTCCCGGAGTGCCAAGATGAGTAAAAAGTGCTCCCGCCTCACCCTGCTTCCGGCCTAGGGTGATGCCGCCCTATACTCACCTTCGGCGCGGGCTGTGCAAAGCCCAACCTCGCTCACCTCGGTGGAGATTCACGATAATGGCTGTAATTGGCCCCTTCGAGTCTGCCGTCACGGCGCCTACCGAGGCTCTAAGTGTGTCTAATGAAAATACGGGCCGTGTCAAAAGCAACGTCGCCGAGTCTACTCTTTAAAGCCTTGTACAGCACGATTCTCCGCTCAAGAAGAGGCCAGCGGATATATTGCGAAAGGAACCCCCCCCGGGGATTTTCGCGAGTTATGATCCTCTCCTATAAGCCCCGAACGCGGTCGCCTTCCCCCCTCCTCTCTCAGCTTTCGCAAAGTACGCTTAGCCACTCAACAATTCGACACTCGAGTAACTGACTTAACCTGATGCAGACAACGACCCCGGCTGTACAGATTCTCCGACTCCAATCCAATGGATCCCAATCGCCGATGAGCTTACTAACCTATTTCCTCTCCTCTTTTTGTCCATCCTTTCCGTCCTTCCTTTCCGTCCTTCCTATACCTACCGAATGATACGCCGACCTCCTTTGACGTCTGAGCAGCTGTGCCCACGACCGGCACTTTCTACGTCGTATTTGCGGCTTCGTCTTGGGCTATAGACCGTAATAACATCACCTACACTAGCGGAGTTATCAGGACGTGTGACTTCTCGTTGAAGACCGCGTTATGAGGACGTGGCTCTAGACTAAATTCTATGATGGAAAGGGTGCACACGCCTGTCTCTTGATCAGTGCTTAGCCCCCTTAGGGCCCGAATCGATTTCGAGGACAACGGGGACGATACTACCTACTGCGTTCCTACTTCAGTCGTGCTATTGGACGACTCGTTGTCGCCTAATCTTCGATATAATGTAATGGGGAGAATTGCAGGCTGGAACGTGATTTGTGGAAATTACCTGTACAATGTACAGGATGACACTCCTGATCGTTGGTTGGTGGGATCTCAGGCATTAGGTCTGAGTTTCTCTTTTTCCTTCTCAGAGATCCCTCAAGAGGATCAATCAGTTAGGACAGCAAGCGACTCAATCAAGGAGTTGAGGACAGTTATCTATCAAGTTATGGAATCGACCTGATCAAGACCTTCTATACTGTTGTTGTTATCACTATACGATAACCGTTATCCCTACCACCATGGCCCACCGACGTACGAGTTGATACCTCTGGCTAAGAGCCTCACGCCAGTTCACTAGCGATCAAATTACTATTAGTCATCTCGATGCCATGGTCCACGCATACTCGATGCCGGGCAAGAAGAGCCAGCATTGCTGCGAGAGCAACTCGGACAACATATTGGGTCTCAATCCGTCGCAGCGACTGGTGCTGAACGCCATGGTGAAGCCGCTCCGAGACCTCGCAGGCTTCCAGCCCGAGCAGCGTCACTTGCTGCTGGAAAACAATCATTCACGAGGCGCCTTTCTCTTGCCCCATGCCTTCTGGGACGATCCCGCATATGATCCGGACGACATGGACGGCGTGCAGGCATTGTTCATTGCCCAGGTCGGCTGTGGCAATAAGGACTGCGGCCACCAGGCCAACTGTGGCGCTGGGTTTGCGCATTGCCTCCTCGTGAAGGGCAACGAGACTGGCCGGATCCGCACTTGCCGCAGACTGGGAGTGGCACAGTGCTACTCGGGCGAGTTCATAAGCGGCGCCACGAGAGTATTCATCACTTTAGTATAACACCCATTCAGAAGTACACGGTGTTACGCTCCATCCAGTTTACCCTTGTAAAATTGTATATGCCTCCCGATAAGTTGGCCATGGCTCTTCCCGTCTAACGTGTATGCCTGCCGTACTATAAACGGAAGTCCAAAGTACGTCGAATCCGAACATGTTATTCACCGTTGAACCCTGTTGAAGTACATGTCCTCGTTTACATCCAGACCGCACAGCCACCGCTATCTCTCTGCATTCTTGCTGGGCCGTCTAGCACAGCTAAAGTCTCACCGAGTCTCGAAGACCTTGAAGTCAACGAAGTTGCACGTCAAAGGGAACGCCAGCTTCGGTTGAGTCTCAGCGATCTCATCGACCGAATCCGGACCTCCATTCCAATATAAGTGTTCCTAGGGCGTACCATCAGTGTACCTAGAAGTGTACCAATAGGTGCGGTCGGTCTTCGCGGAAATTAATTACAAGGTTCTGTAGTGCTTACGCCACTTTGACATTTTATATATTTGTATAAAATCCCCGAAGAATCGTCCTTCCACCCCGCAATAGTCTGTGCTATCTATACTGGCAGAGCCCACGTTGTGCCGGAGGGCTACCACGTCTTTATTTTCAGCCGAATGTCTTTGACGAGGTTGGCTATCAGGAGCAAGCTCATTCCGCGGCCTCCTCTGGGTCACTGTCAATGCTTTTATCGCAACCTGGCACCTGAAGTCCCGGCAGCTTGGCCTTATCCCTGATCAAATTCGCCACCTGAATCCCCTCCCAAATTCCGCGTTCTCCATACACTCCGCGGTGTTTTTGCTTCCAATCATCTCCAGGCACCTCTCCTCTCGAATTCATTGCCGCAAGTGTTGCCTTTTCCCACTTAGTTCTGAGCGCGGTAGGCTTGAGAATCGGGTCAATCCAGGATAGTCCATCTGTATCGAACTCTTTGGGAGTATCTACGTTCTCGGCCGTGGCCCTCGTGAAAGTATCTGGGTTCAGTGCCATGATGGTATTGAGCAGCGCCACCCGGCTGCTCACCTCTGTGGAGTATTTTCGCATCTCCATCCTTAGATGACGCTTCATCCAGTCTCCTATGAGCAGATGGGGGCGGAGCAGGTAGGATTGAGACACCATGCAAACCGCGGCCCAAAAGGTTATGAAGTAGGCCGACCAATCTTGGACAGACGCAGCGCCTAGGGCCAAAGCCCACTGTGCAAGGACCAGAATCCTTAGGAGCGCTCTCAGAACCGGGAATGGCCCCAAATTCCTCACATCTGACTCGGGCTCCAACGGCAGGTTCAGGAGAGAATTTATCGTATGCTTCTCGCCGAAGAAGACCATCCAGTCCGTAGCATTCATGTGCGGAGTCACAACAACCAGGCGGTTTGTGCTACTCTGGCAATTTTTGAGGAGTCGACGCGGTCGCCGGCCATGGATGAGCCACGTCACATACCCTGTTAAGGGAACCGCAATGAGAGACGCCAGGGCGATGTAATACTCTAGAATGCACGCTGCGGTCGTGGTCGTGGCCCAAAGGAGCCATCCCATTGTTGAGACAAGCCCATAGGTGCCGCCATGATTGCCAGAAAGAATGCGGCCTAGTCCGGTTCGCGTCGCCGCAGGGTTCTCCCAGGATCGGAGAACGTGGATAACGGTGAGTCTCTGGACGCGATTGTCTGCATCGTTCATGTTGTCGCTAGGGTTTGTAATCTTGGTGTGGAGGCCGGCCGAGGAGGATAGGCAGAGCTTCACAGTGTTGGAATTGACAAGCGGGTACTCGTCCCCATACCGGCCATCCAGACACACAAGACTGTGGCTCCCGGTGGCGCGATCGAGGTAGCAAAGCTTCTCTAGATACGTATCGGAGAGTAGAACGCGACTGTTGGCCGGAGTGATGGGCCAACTCCAGAAGGGCGCGGAGCCTGTCAGTTGAAAGACATGAAAATGCTGGGGAATATCCACAAAATCAATAAGCGTCGACAATGGAAGGATTCCTGCCAGTGCTTTTGCCCAGTCGGTTCTTCGTAAAATGGCCCGTGACGCCTCCACAACGTCTGAACGCATCCTGGTACTGGGTTTAGTCCTTTGACGCTGTATGATTCCGTGCCTAGGTTGAGAGGCTTATAGCCGGAGGTAGCAGAAGTGAGGAGGTTGAAAAGGAGGACGATCGTCGTGGAAGGAATGGAGAGAGGAGTTTCACTGTAAACACTGCGGCTCTTGAGGGATGCTGTATCTAACTAGAGTGCCTGTCGTCTCTCATTGGCTCGTATCATTGCTGTGCAAATATATCAACCTGGCGTCACTTGCCTGGTGGTTGTACTTTGCGCCCCTCCCTCGGATACCAGATAACGTGGCGAAAGCCTATTGAACAGACGTCTGTTCCTCTTTGGACGAGGTGCAGGCATTCACGTAGGGATCCTGTCTGCCTCTGGGTGAATGTGTCCCCGGCTTTCCCGTTTGGACAAATTACGTGAAGGCCCGTCGATAAGCGCCCCTCAGGACTTCTGTTATGAGCCTTGCTAGCCTCAGGCAGCCACACCGGTTAAGGATTTGGCGGCCCTGGAGCCTCTAAAGTGCAAAATGCTCGGGCTACGAGTCAACCTTGAGTCAGCCCACAAGGCAAAAGTGAGGACACAAGGGCTCTGTGCATGTTAGGGGAAGCGCGAACCTCTTCTTATAAGCAGACCCAAAGGCTTCACCCGCGTAGGAGCAGCAGGTCAATCTATTTTGTCACTTCCCACGCCCTTTCTTTGCTCTCGTTGCAGTTCAACCCGGTTCTCAACTTACCTGTCTAACGAAGATATCCCATTCTTATCACTAATTTTACCCTCGCTCTAGCCTCGTCAATCCACTAAATTCAGTCTGCTAGACCGTGGTTTGTCACACCATACCCGTGAACCAAATGACGGAACACTCATGTCGCGAAGCATACGCGTTCTGGGATGCGATGCGAAAGGACAAAAGCAACCGTCTCCCGAATGCTCCGTGGCGCGAAGACTCAGAACCTACCTCCGACACAAATCATAAAACGCAGCCCCTCCTAAATTTGGAGAGATCTCCAAATGCTTCTGAATGCAGCAATTCTACACTCAGACATCCTCTGGTTGTCGAGGGTGAATACAAAGGAACATTTCTCCAGGCTCTCCTCGAGCTTTGCGAGAGGATGAATATCATCGACTGTACCTACCAGAGGTGCCGGGAGCTGAGAGAACAGTGCCTCAGGACTGCACCTAGTTGCAGGGCATGGCCACAATTCAGAGAGTGGGCCATCGTATTGATGTCGTGCGAGGCGTTTCATCGCCGTCCTGCGTCCGACAGTCTTGCAGCCACAATGTACGGCATCGATATCGTGCGTGAGTGCTGCAAGCTTTTGTACAACCATGCAGCCCTGCCCCACAGCAGCAACAGAATCATGTCGGAGGGCTTCGAATACAGTGGCCTTGAGGAAAGGTCAGAAATTGTTGGCGAAGTCATCAATGTCATCTACTGGATGGCCCTGATTATCCAGTACGAAAGCGATGTCAGCCCCAGCCAAACCCAATGGAATCATGACTTTCTCCCGTCTCATTTAACCAATGACGCTGTTGGAAAGGCTCTTACTACGGTCGATACTCTCGGAATATGCAAGCGATGGTTTTGGAACATGGTCAACGCTTGCCCTCGCAAGAAGTGCGATATTCCGCATATTGTTGAAATTCTCAAAAAAAACGAAGACAATTTTAGGCGTTCGGATCATCCCAAATGCACTGCAGGGACGTGCTATCTAGCCGCGATGAACAGTACGAATGTACAGCAGTTGCATAAGCCTCCTTGCACTGGAATTTCTTGTGAAAAACTAACTTTTGGGAGGCCGAAACAAGCACAAAGCAAGAACTCAGAACAAGAACAGAACGGGACATCGAACCAGCAACAGAACAGAAAATCAGGACAAGAACAGGAGCTCTGTGCCGCAGTCGAGAAGAATTTACCCACTGCCTGGAAGAGAGATCGAAAATTGGCCGAGAACTGGGAAGTGAAATACATCGCCATCTCCCACGTCTGGGCTGATGGAACTGGCGTGGGAGTTTCGAGTGATGGCACGAACAAGTGTCTATTCGAATATTTCATGGGCATTGCTAAGGATGTGGGCTGCGAGGCTGTATGGTGGGACGCCGTGTCGATGCCAGTGACCAAAAAGGCTCGCAACAAGGCCATGAATAGAATGCACGAGAATTATTCCAAAGCCCATTGCACCATCATCCACGAAGCATCCCTTCTGCAGACTCCCTGGCGTGAAGACGGAACCCCCTGCCTGGCACTTGTATTGTCGTCCTGGTTCACGCGCGGCTGGACAGCGGTGGAACTGGCGCTCTCCAAAAAGGTCAAGGTCCTACTCAAACCTGCTGGTGACGAGCAAAAACCAACGATCAAGGATCTCGACGACTTGCTGGCCACCGACCCGAAGACATCCTCAATGGGCCACTGGCTTGCCAGCCAGCTGATCCGGCGATTGAAGCGAGAGGTTTCGGACGTGGGCGACCTGCTAGCCATCCTCTCCCAACGGGTTACTTCCTGGCAGTCTGACCGCGTGGTCATCGCCGCTCTTTTGGCAAAATTGAAAGACACAGAGAACAATAGTGACGACCCCTGCAGCAGAGTCCAGGAAATCATCAAGAAGCTAAAATGGATCCCTAACACATGCCTATTGCATGCCAAATCAACCATGAATGGGGGGGCAGGTTTCTCATGGTGCCCTGCGACATTGGATGATCTGCCCTTTGATGCATCCGCGGGAATGCCGAGCGCGATCGGGACTCGAGAGCGATCAATGCTCCAAGTCAACGGAAATGGCATGGCCCAGGGTAGATGGCGCTGTCATCGGCTCAAAGATGAGAACGCCCGCAACAGCATCACAATGGTCGGGAATGACGCCCAAGCAACGCTCCAGGTTGAATTGGCTCTCCAGAAATGGGAATGGTGCTTGCTTCTGCAACCCTGCGAGAGTAATGGCAGCCAGGCTGTCCTGGTATTCTCAAACGGACTGTCTAACCCCGAAGGCAACCCCGCCCTGAAGTGCCGCTATGTCGGGACAGTTATGGTGCACGACAAGACGCCGCTTGAGACGGCGGAGAGCTACCTAGTCACTCTAGGTGAAGACTGTGTCGAGAGCCCGGCGGGGGACAAGGCCGAAGATGTCATGCAGAAGTTGGACAAAGCTCTGGAGGATAGGAAGCCTTCGAAGAACACCATGGCTAATGACCGCGCTGGTATGAGAGACGACACCCGCGGCAGGACTGAAAAATCTGTGGGGGACAACTGGAAGAAGGAACTCGAACTCCCTAGCAAACTTCCGGAATCGTGGCAACGTCTCCACGCTCCCGAACTGTACGACCTTAATTGGGCATTGCTATTGGGAAATGAGAATTTGCCGGCCGTGCGATGGATCTGCAGTCGGAATCCTGACTTGAAGTCCAAGATGTGGGATTATCTTGCAATACAGCGGCAGCATCAGTCAAAGAAAGAGGACGTCGAGAAGATAACACAAGTCTTGGACCGAGCCGTCGGAAGGAGTGAGGCGACGGAGACGGGCCCTTCTATACCGAGACGAAGCCAGCCTGTGACTAACCAAGGTCCTAGACTCCGACAATCTATATCTTCTGCACCTAAGAGGAAAGTGAAGGGACCTCTACCTGTGAAGAAGCGAGGTGACGACTGAATCAAGTGAGTCCGCTAATGTTCTTCAGCTTCAGCTTATTTTTCGCCACAGGACACTTTTGACTTACCCTTGGACAGGAACTTCCGTCAGGGCTCCAGCAGCAACTGAAATTCCAGGTCGTGCTTCTGCTGGTGGATCCAGACTCGAAAACTCAAAAGGGGAAAGTCGTAACGTACTGCTTCGTGGTCCATACATCGCGTCGATAGCAGCCTTTGAAATCCAGGTCTCTCCGACCTACGATATTAGTTTGACAACAAGACAGGTCGAACACGTATATTTTGGGCCCACCGGCGCTGGAAAGTTGGGAAAAACCCTGGCTTCCTAGGACTTGTGGCTCTTCTTGAAACAGACTCGACCACGGACGGAGGCACAAATAGCTCGGGAGCACTGGCGTTGCTACAGCATCGAGCTGGCGAGGGAAGGCGACGCAGGTTGCAGGCAGGTTATTCTATTTCACTGGCAATTTTGGAACTAGGGCACTTTGAGAAGAAAACGGCCCTCAGCGGCACCCTCACAGAGCAGAGGCATCATACGAGGTTCGGAGGACTTCTGGGATAGTCGTCCTGAAAGTGTGTCGGGCCATGCCATCACTCTAAACAGGAAATGTCAGCTTTCGGTAGCGTTTCGAGTTAACGAATCCCTGAATCTCGACTCATTTGCCAGCGCCGTGCACCCACCGTGGAGTCGTAGTTCGACTCTGGCGACGACTGTCCTGCAGATAGCTGCCCACAACAGTTAGATACATATCGAAACTGCTTGAACAAGCATGGATTAACGACAACCTCGTTGTATATAGTACTCTCTACATACCTCCGACTGACAGCAGTACTAATGTAGCGACTACCCCATGTAACAGTCGTGTTCTCACTGCCCTGCGCAGTTGAGTTGGCCAATCACCGCGCAGACTCTGCGGCGAAGGTCGTCGGCGAGGCTGAGGTGCGAGGCTGAGGCATTGTACTGTGACAACCAGAGCCGCCCGATTGAATAGTTACACGAATCCGATTCGAATGCATCATTTGCACAGAGTCGGAATCGATGTGATCTCGGGCCAGGCAGAAGACGGCAAGCTGGCAAGGAGGCTTTGGAGGCGTGGGGGCTCTTCTCTGAAAATGCTGCCCGACAGAATACTGGAGAACCCTGAATTCCGAGCCCAAAGCATTGCCGGCAGCCAATGCATGCACTCCCGAGGCTCTATTGGGAAGTAATCCCGAGATTCTCCTGCGTGGACGATTGGGCGTCGATGTGCGGCTCGCACTTTGATCGGGCGAGGCGTGGGATCAGGCAGCATGCGGCTGCCCGCTCAAACCCCGCATTCCTCGAGCCTTAAGAATTGCATGAAACCCACAGGACGAATGTCATAGATGCTCACTGAGTCAAGAAAATCTCCTTGCCATGTCGTCCTTCAACCAAAGTCCGTCTTGGCTCGCCGGACATGCAACCAGTGGGGGCCAGCCTTATGGCTCCGAAATCGTAGAGGAGCTCCTCAATCATATCGAGATTCACGGCAAAGAGGAATGTCTCAATCAGATCAAGAGCTGGCTGCAGCGCCAAGAGCCCTCGCGCGGCCACCAGTCCAGGAGCGAGTTGCGTGAGCAGGGACGGTCGAGCTTGAAAATTTTCCCAGAGCAGCTGTCGACAGAAGTCAAACATATGAAAAAAAAAAGAAGTTCAACATATGAAAGCAGAATTTCAGTATGTGAAAGAAGCATCTTGGAGGGGCGCAAGGGCTGCTCTCGGTGAAGATCACAGCGCTGGAGCTGGTGAGCAAGAGAACGGTCTAGAGGCTCGATCAAGAAAAGAGCTCAGTACTCAAGAAGCAACTGGAAATGACGAGTCTCTCATTTCCAATTCAAATATGGAAGCCACACCTCAACATGCGAGCAAAACCCCCCAAGCTATCCGTGACAGCACCTCGAAACTCGACAGCTCTTCGACAACGCTGCCCGATGAGTCGAATAAAGAGTCTCAGATTCCGCATCCCCAAACGACATCTCGTCGAAACTAGAATAAACCAGGGCATCGGGCTAATTGCGAGCCTACTATACATACAACTTCAAACCCGCTCCTGTTGGGTCAAGCAGTCTCCAGAAAAGTTCACTCTTTCGGCTGGGGAGATGGGGGGAAATCTCATCCCTAACATTATGCAGTTTGTCTCTGAGGACACGTTCACTAAGAAAATCTCAGTAGGGACCACAGCGTTCGCTATCAACGGCGAGATACCTAGGAACCGTCTTCGGGCAAAGACCAATGCCTTGGTGAACCTGGTTAATGCCCTAGTCTCCTTTGGTTTGTCCTGGGCCATTCCAGAACTCTTCCAGCCGGATGGGACAGACCTCGGCCTGAAGATGGGATATCTTTTCGGCGGAGCCGCCCTCATTTTGTTTCTCCTTAGATTCTTCACCATTCCCGAGACTGCGATCCGAACTTCGTGGCAACTTGACGGAGTATTCGAAAGCAGGCTATCTTCACGAAAGTTCAAGCAGGCTCAATTCGACACACACGGCAACCTGATCCTCTCACGTATGGGAAGAGTCGACGCCGGAGACTAATGTTCGAAGAAGAAAATATTCCACTAGTCTTGGCCTTGGCAGAAGGCATCTGCCTTGCAAAATAGCCGAAAGTCGACTACGTACAATCAAGAAAGGGTGAATCAAAGAGCGACCCCTGAGAATGCACAAGGGGTTTGAAGGAAGACCAAAATTCCGTCCCTCGGTCATTTATCATAATTGTTGTTTTGGTTTTGTCAATCCGAAGTCATTATATACCATCTGTGGCAACTGCGACACTACTGATCTTGCGGATATTGCACCCCTCCTTGTCTCCTGACCTCATCCATGATCTCATGGGTCTTGAGGGTCTCCGAGAGCGGCATGACTTGACTCTGTGTTCTCCCCGCAGCTATATCGATAGCTACAGCGTCTGCTTCCCAATAAAATCCGCGACCGAGCTTCTCGAATGTGTAACGCTGGTGGTCGTTTTGGGCTCGCTCGGCTTTCGCATCTCCTACTGCAGAAGAGGTGGTATTCTTTGGCGACACGGTGAACGACTCTGGTGCCGACGCGACGCGGCCTTCCACAATCACATGTCCTTGGCTCCCCTCTATTCGACAGAATTCGCGACCGCTTTTAGCCAAAGTGGTAGCTGTCAGTATTCCGTGCCTTCCACTGGGATAGTACTTGAGCAAGATACTGGTGCTGTGGTCCACTCTGTCAGATAGACTCTGAATACTGACCACTATTGGTGTCTCTCGCTGGTCACCAAGTTTTGGGTCCAGGGTCAGAAGTCCCCAGGTTAAGGAATAAATTCTAATGTCTAGTAAGCATCCGGCCCCCAAGTTCGGGTTTTTCAGCCTGGACTCGGGGCCAAGACTTGATATGTTCATGTCGAGGCCAAAGTCGCAGAAAGTCCTTTGAATATCTCCAATAACTTTCTCTTCGAAGAGCTTCTTGCGCAAGCTGTGCACCAAAGGCGTGAAACGTGTCCACATGGCTTCCATTAGGAAAACGTTCCGTGCCTTTGCCGCTTCAATCACTTCTCGCGCTTCTTTTGAGTTGATTGTGAAGGGCTTTTCGCAGACAACATTCTTGCCTGCAGCTATCGCATCGAGGCAGTTTTCTTCATGAAATGTGTGGATTGTGCCAATATACGCAACGTCCACGTCAGGATCACAATAGACCTCGCGATAGCTACCGTACACAGTGATGGATGTGCAGGATGGATATTTCGCTGCAAAGATTCTACCCTTCTCCAGAGATGCTGAGCAAGCCTTCGAAGAGTGCGTTACCTATGATACCCCATCGTATTTGTGGTGTACTGGAATTGCCTGATGAATTCATTGTCTTTCGGAAACCTAGCAAACGTTTTTTGTGTAGTACAAGTCTCTCTCGCTGCAATTATTTAGCAAGGGGACACAGAAGAGAAGTATGTACTGAGAAGTAGAACAAACAGATGGGCTCACCATACATTGCCAGGTATTCCCCAACCCTTGCGAACATGGTCGCGAGCTAGGCTGAATCTGGCACTTCCCGAGATTCCCCGATGGATGTCTTTGCAGTGCAATCGTTTTGGTCGGAAGAAGACCACTGCCATTGGGTATTTCTGACTTGCACTAGGCGCGGGCCTTCGGGCCGGAGCGATCAATCCCGCAATGTTCGTGATAGGACGCCTCTTCATCGGGGGAACATCAGCTTGTGTTGCTGGGTCCGCTCCCGTTTTAACGACAGAGACTGCGTATCCCACGCATCGCGGCATCATCACGGCACTGTATAACTGTGCCTGGTACGTCGGCTTCCTCCTAGCCGCCTGGGCAACCTACGGCACCAGAGACTATGCCAATGACGGGGCATGGAGGATACCATCTTTGCTGCAAGTTGCTGTTCCTCTTGCGGCCTTGCACAATGCTTGTGCCAAGGAAAGACAGCCTCGAGAACTGTTCGACGGTTTATGTAGAATCACAAAATCCAACTTTTATGACAGCATCCGCCAAAATTATTTGAATGTTAAATGCGCTTTCTTCCGCCGTACTGCGGAATGGGACTGACATTATTCGCCGCGCGAAACTACAGTCTGTGCCAGTAGATCTTCCAATATTCCTCGTGCTTTTCTCAGATCACCGGGTGCTTCGGCCTCCCAGTACAAGAGAGTCTCAATTGCGAGTTGAACGGCTAGTTCCCAGTCTTGGGGCAGTCTTATAATATCGGTTCGAGATGCTGCCAGAAGTGATAGTGCAGCGCTGATACTCATTCGACAGGTGTACCAGGTCCCATGGTGTCGGTGTCGAACCGAGCTATTCTCAATGACATGGATGCTCAATTCAACCGCTTGCTGCACATACGGCTGTATGACTGGCTGTTGCAGAGCCTGCTCGGGGTGGTGAGGGGCGTAAAATAAGAATGGACGGAAGATCAAAGTCTTGATTCCAAGAACGCGGGTACGAATCATGAAGGGTAACTCCTCCTCCGGTATGTTGTTGAGATGATGCTGATCGTAAGTGAGTAGCTCGGGAAGGCTGTTATGCCACTGAGACAGGAGATCAACGAATTCCTGACCGACGTCGATCATGGACTGTAGATCCATGTTTTCCCAGAGGTTGTGCTCACCGCCGTAGAAGGAATTTAAAACTCGGTTGCCAATTCTCCTCAGAGCTATCTCTGACAAATAGTAGAACCAGCTCTGCTCATGTTCTCGCTGCAGCGTACTGTTCCCTGTTGCACGCAAGGATGAGGAAGAGACCGGGCTGGTGGTGAATACATCCAGCATTGGACTGGAGCTGCCCACGTTGACCGGTTCAGGAGGCGAAGGGAACAAATGAGGGTATTCAAAATCGGCGATCCCAGATTCCGGCAGTGGGAGCTCGAATAGGATCTCGCTGCGAAGCCTTCAGTGCAGTCACATCAATCGCCAGAATAGGGAATCGAGGAACACACCATTCGGACTTGAAGCAGCTCCAGTACATTCTTTGCTCCAATTTTCTCACTTGCGTTGTCTTTGCCGAAGAATGACTCAGTTTTAGGTAGATTTGATAGAGCACCGATGCCTGGTGAAATTCCTGGAAGGCCTCGACAGGGCGGAGTGCATACATCAAGTACACACCCGAAAGAAAGTGGCACTGCGACGCATTGATCGATTGACCTAGAAGGCCGATCCTCCGGCGAGCAAGCAGGTAATAGGACTCGGCTTTTCTGAGGTTTGCTGAGTCGTTCAGCTTCGGCAGCTCTGATTCACAATTTCTCGACATGGGTGCTAACTCTCGCGTCGACCAGCTTGGACGAACCCTCCTCTTTGCCAGTAGTTGCATAGTCAATTGACGCAGAAGCTTCAGGATCCTGTTTTAAACCCCTGTCATCCTCAAACACCTTCGCTGCATTCTCCAGGGTGTGACCTTTGGTTTCGGGAAAGAGGAAATAAAAGACGGCAATCTCAAACAGCAACCAGCCGACGTAAACGAAGTAATATTTCCAACCGAGATCATCCATTCCAATGGGGTTCACGAATTGGTTGAAGAAGAGGGCTGCTTTGTTGAAGAAGACGAGAATACTGAGTCCCGTCGCACGTAGTCGGAAGGGAAGAACCTCCGTGGGATAGAGGTAAAGAAGGGGATTGAGGCAAATGTTGTAGCCGGTGTAATAGATGAAAATGAAGCCAAGAGCTGATTTTCCTGCCGGTTTGGAGTGCTGCTCGTTGTAGACCGCGATGCTGATGGCGAGGCTTGTGAACGTCAGCCACATGGCCACGCCGCCGCCAATAAACATTTTTCGGCGGCCAATTTTGGTCGTCATGATTGCTGCAGCCAAGCCAGTAGCGTAGTTGACGGTGCTAAGAGCGCCGTTGATCAACGTTTGTTCTCGTTGGGTGGTAACTCCAATAGAGTTGAGGATCTTGACAAGGTAATAGGAGACCAGGCCGACACCTGACCACTGACCAAAGACCGCAAGACAAATGAGCACAACCGATCGTTTGCGATTCGCTCGTGTTTCCTAGAAAAGCTTGAGCCCGACCGCTGCAACTTCCTTCTCAGCGCGCAGGGTTCGGTCAATCTCGAAGAATTCCGCTTGGTCCAAGGGGTCATGAGGGTTGCCGTCGGCGTGGTGTTTCACAAGGATAGCATATGCGTCCTCTGCTCTATCCTTGAACAGAAGCCAACGAGGGCTCTCGTCAAGGAAAAAAACAAAGATGATTTGAACAAGGGCGGGCAGAGCGTGTAGTAACGTGGGTAGTCGCCATGCCCACATGCTGTTCATGCGGTAAGAGCCAAACGTGACCCAAGCAGCCAGCAAAGAACCCAGATAAAAGCTCGTGTTGTAAAGCGAGGTAAAGAGGACTCGATGACGCGGGTGAGCAAGCTCAGAGATCAAGACTGGCGCTGCAGCCAGGGCCAAGGTGATGCCAAACCCGACCACAACTCGTCCCCCGATGAAGACCCCCATCGTGTTGCTTGCTGTCTGGATGACGACACCAGCGATCATGATCGCGCTACCAATGGCAATACACCAGCGTCGGCCAAATCGATCCGAGATTGGGGCAGAGATTGGGGTTGAGCAGATGGCACCGAGAGGATACGAGGCAGAGATGATGCCGAGCAACGCCCCGCGGGGACGATTGAAAGTCTCTTTCCAGGAGGCGACGGCCTGGAGTCCATTCAGAACGGAACCATCGTAGCCATTGGTGGCACAGACGACGAGGCAAGCTGGTATGAGAACGAGGTAGAGTCGGAAGAGAGAGCGTGTGAGACCGAGCCGTGATTCTTTGCTCTGGGCGAGGATCTCTGCCACAGAGTGCGTCGGCGGTCCGCTCATTCGCGGGCGCTTGCATAGCGTCGTCGGAGCGGGCAAGGTGGCTCAAAGACCCCATACATCTTGTCTTGTAATTGGCAATGTCACTAGCTGACTGACTAAGTCCTTCTACTATTGGGAGGCTGGCGAGCCGAGAGTCCCCGAGCCCGGGACGCACGCTGTCCAATCCTCTCTTCGAGAGAGGGCGAAGTCCATTCGGCAAGTTTCGACATCGTTGGTATAAACCCTCCATCAGACAACCAATTCTTCCCAGGAATATCGACCAAAACGAGTATGGCTGAGGTTCAGGTTCAGGCCCAGGCTCAGGGGGATGCATCCCTCGGGTCACGTATCCTCGTGCCCGACGGCGTGAGTGAGGCCAAAGCATATGCCCGCGGCATGTTGAAGCGTTTGACGTTGGAAGAAAAAGTCCTTCTACTCACCGGAGCGGACTCGTGGCGCACTAATGCCATTCCACGCCTGGGTATTTCCAAAATGAAAACGTCGGACGGCCCAGTGGGTGTGCGAGGAGGATTGTTCGCGGACGGCGTCAAAGATGCTTCTTTACCGACAGGGTATGACAGGGCACCTTTTTCTGGGGCCCAACAGACCGCTAACAACGGTGCAGCGTAGCACTGGCCGCCACGTGGGATCATTCGGTCATCCGAAAAGTTAGCCAGGTGTTGGTAGCCGAAGCGAAAAGCAAAGTCGACGTCCTCCTCGGGCCAACTGGTGAGTCCGCACGCTTTGAGGGGGAACTTTGGTGACTTTCTCGCTGACAAGGGTGGTTGCAAGTGTGTCTTCCCACGACTCCTCTCGGGGGGCGCAATTTTAAAGCATACAGTGAAGACCCCTTCTTGACCGGAAAACTCGCCGCTACTTATATCAACACGATTCAAGCCGCAGGCATTGGAGCCTGTATCAAACATTTTGCAGCTAACGACCAAGAAACGCGACAATTTTTCATCGACGAGTATATCCCAGATCGAGCATTACGAGAGATTCACCTCCAGCCATCCCAGATCGCTATTCGAGATAGTAACCCCTGGACCTTGATGACTGCTTACAACAAGATCAACGGTACCTTTTGCTCCGCCCACGCTCAGCTGCTGCAGGCTATCCTTCGCGGAGAATGGGGATGGGATGGAACTGTTATGAGCGACTGGTTCGGTACCAACACGATAGTCCCGTCCGTGAAGGCAGGGTAGGGAACCCTCTCACCCAACCTCACCGGTTCTGACCATGCTGATAACCAGTGGGTGGACTTGATCTAGAGATGCCAGGGCCAGTGCGGAGGCGTGGTAAACATCTCATCGAAGCATTTCGCAGAGGATTAATCGAAGAATCATTTATTGATGCATCAGCAAGACGAATTCTCGAACTGCTCTATAGGACTGGGAAGAGTGCCATTCCCGATTGGAAGGAGGGCACTGAGCGAGCAGAAGATCTACCAGAGCATAGGGAGGTGTTGCGCCACTGTGGCGCCGAAGGTAATACCTGTCTTCCCATATACGTACTTTCCGGTCACTCTACTCAAATACTGAATATTGGCAGCAATGGTCCTCTTGAAGAACAAAGAAGCTCTCCTGCCGCTGAAAGATCTCTCCGACAAGTCCGTTGCATTCATCGGTCCAAATGCCATACGCTCCGTTGCGACCGGCGGAGGCAGCTCAAACCTGGAACCGCACTACAGGACTACACCAGTTGAGTCATTCCGAATCGAGGCCGCCAAGTTGCACCCAGGAGTCAAAGTCGTCGCAGCGCCAGAGATTCTCGCACACAGATATTTGCCACTTATCGATCCCTCGGTCATGAAGAACCCAGAGACGGGTACATCTGGTTTCACAATTTCGTTCTGGAACAACACTTCACACGAAGGTGAAACGCTCCTCACAGAAAGTAGGCCGAGCTCTTACTTGATCTGCTACGACGGCTTGCCTCCGGAGCTCACAACGGGCGAACGCTACTCTTATCGAGCCAAAACTATCGTGACGCCGAAGACCAGTGGCATCCACCAGTTCTCCTTGTCATCGTGCGGGCCAGGAAAGCTTCTTATCAATGGGCAAACTCTCATCGACATTCAACGCCGTTGGTGGTCGCCCAAGTCGTCACTCTTCATGAGTTATGGATCCCCTGAAGAGCGGGATGAGTTCTACATGGAAGCTGGCATTTCCTACGAGTTGGTCTTGGAGTCCATCAGTCGTGAAACGAAACCATACCAGATCACTTACACAGGCGAATTGGAAAGAGAAGAGGTCCAGGACGGCGGCCGAATAGGCTTCCTGGAACAGCCCCCAGACGACCAAACTCTATTGCACGAAGCGACTGAGCTGGCGCAGGCCAGTGATTTTGTTGTTATTGTCGTCGGGCGAGACGCAGACTGGGAAACGGAGACAAGTGATATGGAAACACTCCAATTACCGCGGGATTCCGATACCCTCATCGCCGCTGTTGTCGCCACAAATCCAAACACAGTCGTTGTCAACCAAACGAGCTCTCCAATTACTATGCCTTGGATCAACGAAGTACCGGCGATTGTTCAGGCGTGGTATTTAGGTCAAGAACAGGGTAATTGCCTTGCAGATGTTCTACTCGGAAATTTGAACCCGTGCGAGAAACTGCCCATCACCTTTCCCCGTCGGATCGAGGACAACCCCTCGTACGATAAATTCCCCGGCGGTAATGACCGCGTACAATACGGCGAGGGGATTTTTGCCGGGTACCGATACTACGATCACAGGAAGATTGAACCACTGTTCCCCTTCGGTGCCGGCCTGTCCTATACGGCCTACGAGTATTCCAACATCCGCTTAAGCTCGTCCGTGTTGGCATGTGGGGACGACGAGGGACCAAACGAGCTTATGTCTTGGTCGATGTCACTAATATCGGGGATCAGGCGGGAAAGGAGATCGTACAATTCTACGTGACGCAGGTCACAAAGCCAAATTTGATGCGTCCGCCTCGGGAGTTGAAAGGTTGGGATAAGGTCTTTGTGCGGCCAGGCGAAACAGTCACGGCCCGTATATCGCTCGATCGGGTCAGTATCTCGTACTGGGACGATGGCCCGCAAAGATGGGTAATAGACGCCAATGCTACGTACCGGGTCATCGCGGCGAAGCACTCACGGGACATTGACATAGCTGCATCTTTTCGATCACTTGGTGCCGTATCATGGATAAACTAAACAAAAAGTCTAGGCCTGGTCTCTCAATTAGAATACTCTGAAGCACCTCCTGCAGGCGTAATTGGTGACCAAGAAGGCTCAACTTTTGGCATTTTTGAGGTATAAATCGAGAAATCTCGTTCTAAGCAATATTTTACGGTGTCAAGGACTGCCTGGCGATAGACGGACACTAACGATTCCAATCGATGAGTAGCTACTACATCTCGTGTGGATCTAACGACAGCCAGTATAACCCTCCACTATACGGCGTAACACTTTAGAGGAGCGCGGGCTGTTAGTAAGCGAGACGAGACTTTATGAGTGTAGAGGTCACTAGATGGGTAAAACCAGTATGATGTAAAATAGCATCACTGGCTCTATCAAACCACAACGCATTCCATATTCCCTGAGGCTCGCGACCTCTCCCTAATCCTGCTTGTAAGTGTGACTACCTGGGTGCATTAAGCATAAACGCCACAATACTTCCGTGGCAGCATTCGACAACTTTCCAACCTTCTTCGAATCCTATCTGAAATCTTCAGAGAGTCGACAGCCGGCGTCGCTTACAAGGTTTTTTGCCCGTTTCTTCTGCTTCGACAGAGAAGGTCGCTTTCCAGGGTCTAGAGCGTATGGAACTGCTTTCCCATACGACGCCTTCACAGTTTCGGCTTCTTTGTCCCCTCATGATGGAACAACTTCCCTCTACGGAGTTCGTGCGATACGGCTCAGATCCGATCTGACCTGGAGCTCGTGCCGCCTCCATGTGTCTTGAGAGACGAAGTGACGTTTATCAAATTGGACGCCGGTGAGGTCGTGCCTCATCCGTTTCTCGACAGCAGCATCAGATTTCGGGATACGGGGGCGTTCAGAGCCATCTTGTGTTTGCCAAAGCGCTCTCAACTTGATAGATGCAGTCTCTGAGGGTTCCGGATGGAATTGGTTAGCTGCTTCTTGTGTCAAACCGAGAGTATCTGGGGGAGAAATCCTTGCCATCTGCATATTCACTTTTTCGTCGAGAATGGGAATCTCGCTCTCGCACGCCGTGATATAGAAGAGGATTCTAGACCGTCAACGAGAGGTCGACTGTCTGTTATCGGCTTCCTGAACTTCTGCCCATCTCCAATTGCCCGTCTAGTATGAATTTCCAGTCTCATCTTGGAAGTTGGACGCGGAGTTAGGGGGACTCTGAAGTCAAGGAACTTCTGCTGAGCGAAGTTGTGCGCGTCAGTACAGTCGAGCGGCCGCACAGGGTCGGGAGATGGTGAAATGTCTGACGGATCTTGGCCCATCTGCTAAACATTAATCTACTCGCGGCTCACCCCGCATCCGGCGTAGGGTGATGCCGCCCTGTTCTCACCAGTGATGAGGGCGCAAACTGTTAGCGTCTTGGCATTCACTCAGCCTGCTCCGCGATCGAATCGAAAAGCTGACATTGTTGATTGGTTGATCAGATAGCGACCCACCATACTGGGATCCTACCAGCAAAAATCCGGTTTCGATGAAAGCAGCGTAACATAGTTTACGCATCTGGTAGAGTGCCGGCTGCCAGCTTCAAATATGGGCCAGAAGAGGAAACCTCGGTCTCTCTGCAGGGCACCATATGTACCCCTGCTTTTGACCATGAACCATGACATTGTCAACTCCTTTTCACCAGCTTTTGCTTGGCTGGGGCGAAAATCTGCGTGTTATTCAAATGTGACATCTGATGCAGTCAGGGACCAATATACGCCTGCCACCGTTATTCCCTCGATCATGACCACGATGCTTCGTCATTTGCGAGAGTGACCCTCAGTCCTATTCTTACCTGGGTATTCAGGACCTCATCGAAGCAAGGACTCCCTGAAGAGATACTCACCATCTCAAGTCCTCCAGAACGCCCGGTCTTGTCACCCTTCTTTCATTCCAGTTCCGTCCGCCTTACTTGGGGCGGCCATCGGGCACAGCTTCAAAGGTCCATATTGTGAGCGAAAATCCCTCCTGGGATCACCTGAGCTAGCTGCTCGAGCTGGGGGATGCACCAAGAGTACCACTGAACTTTCTGCCCGAAGCACCAGCATCACGTTTGCCTTCTGTACAAATCAGGGCGGAGTCTCCGTTAGCCCGTCTGTGTGCTAAGGTGAGACGGATACAACTTGGCCTGGGCTCTGAGAACATCAGACGGAGGCAGAGTTGGCTAGGAATTGGTCGCGGAATCATGGCCTAGGAAGATTACCAGCATCTATAGCAAGTTTGAAGTTGTTCAACTTGTTCTCTAGCAGGGTCTCTGCTCTCCAGTAGGCACCACGTCAAGAGTCACCCTCACAATTCATTTTAGTCTCTATGCCGTCTATTTTCGAGGTTACTTGGCAGGTGCAAAATGTGACGCTTTGTTTTATAAAGGCTTTCGAAAAGTCTGAAGCTGTGGCTTTTTCTCTGGTCAGAATTCCTTTCAAAGTTCAATGCCTTCATCATCTCTCGCCGGGCAACCCGATCTGTGCAACCACCATGTCTCATGTTGCAAAACGAGACGTGATAATCCTGGCCAATATTGATAGTTTTAAAGTCAGAGAATTCTCAAAAGAGGTCACGGGTTAAGAAAGACAATGAACAAAGCTATATCATTGCTCATTGCATATATGTCATCATGTCATGCCCATGGACATTCATTTCAAAAGGCGCTCGTTATATACACATTTAGACCTTGAGGTCACGTCGTTTACAATGAACAAAGAGGTTCCCGGGATTCGAGTTGAATCGTTCTTGAGTTTCCAGTTGGGAATTTTCTGGCACTTCGAGGTCAAAGTGGTGAACCAGTGCGGCGATCACCAAGGTCTGCTCAAAGTACGCAATGTTGCGTCCGATACAGGCTCGTGGGCCCGTGCTGAACGGGAGATGACTCCTCAACATTTCTCGCTTGAGCCCGGAGTCGTCGGTGAGCCAGCGCTCGGGGATATACTCGGACGGCCTGTCGAAAATGGAGCCATCACGCAAGAGTGTGTACGTTGGGACGGATACCGTCGTTCCCTCCGGGATGAATTCTCCGGCGACCGTCCGCCCTCCTTGGGGCACAACTCGAGGGAGGCCCATAGAGCTGGGAGGTCGCACTCGAAGTGATTCCTCGGTGCAAGCTCTTAAATAAGGACAACTGGAGACCTTTTCGTAACTGGGAAGACCTTTGTCGGAGAAGAGTGGATCCAATTCTTGTCTCAGCTTCGCAAGGACTCGAGGATGGGTGTAGACGAGGAAAACAGTATTGGTCATGGCCGCAGTCGTTGTCTCGGTGCCAGCGTTCATCATGACACTGCACTCGGCGACAAGTTCACCCATGGACAGGTTCAACTTGTTCCCTTTGCTGTCTTGCAACAGTCTGGTGAAGAGGTCGTCCTGGGTTACACCTTGTGAAAGCCGCGCCTTGACATTGTGATGGATAATATTTTCAAAGTTGACACCATCACGCATGTACGGGTGGTGTCGAAACAGCCATCTCGTCCACGGGAGAAACACTGGTTCCATACCCAGCGCAACGTTGATGGTGAGGGAGTGGTGCAAAGATTCGATAAAAGGAGTTTTGTAAACGACTCCCTCTGTGGTTTCTGCGTCCACCAAGTCATTTCCACGGGATACGCATCCCAAACGCTTGCTGAACAAGATCAGGGCCAGAAGATCGATGGTGAAATAGTTGAAATAGAGTCGTATATTCATGGGTTCGCCCGACCGGACATGGGCATCGACTGCGCCGACAAAAGTCTGCAGCATGTCAATCAAGACAGGCTCGAGCCCGACAATGGTCTTCTGGGCAAACGCGTGTGCAAGCATCTTCCGTTTGGTCTGATGCTCAATCTTGTCGCGAGCATCGGCCAGGTTCCGGTGTGCCCCAGCTCCGGAGTCGTAAAAGGCCTCTTTCATCATGTTGGCACCGTGGCCATAGATGTCGTAGGCCGCTTGTTGGTTTGCCACTGAAATGTGATTTGGGGAAATTCGTACATGAGTCCCCAACTGTTCATGGGCTTTGTGGACCGCCAAATAGTGTTGATGGCGGAGATTATGCCAGACACGCCATAGTGAGCTGAAGGCGGCGAAGGATGGAGAGGGAAACCTCCGCAGGCCCTTTCGATCCCACCAGTAGCTGACCAAAGGCCCGACCAGTAGAACGAGTGCCAATATACTGCACAGAGAAGGGAGGAGTGAGAGAAGCATTGTGGTATGCTTGGGAGGGTTGGTAGGATAGCAGGTCCTGGGATTGAAAACAAGTATAATCACTGAAGATGTTGTTCTAGTTGTGGCACTTGTAATCTTGCTTGATGAATGAAAGGCCTTCGCACCTGTGAACAAATATCAGGATCGAGCAAAAGGCAATGCATTCCCATTCAATGATATGAGAAGTGGATCTCTACCCCGACCAGCAATCCCGATCGAGCGACTCAAACCCAATCACGGCATTGCCGACAACAAGCTACCTTGATCGCCTGGGATCTGGTCGCCTTCCTCCGAGGCTCCCGATTTTACCTGTCGGACAGTGCGTTTCAAAGTTGAGTCGTGATGTGTGTTGTTGCTGCGGGGTCACGAATCTGGACCCGTTGTTGTCTATTTGCCTTTTTATGCTTTGAGAATGGCCAGAACGGACTCGGCAGTTCTCGTCCGACAGCAGAAGGTCTTTTGTCACGCGTTGATTCATTGCTGTGGGTCCCCCCGATAAGTCTGGGGAGATTCTCCGTCTACTGTGTCGACTATGGGCATTGTCATCAATACATCTGCCAACAGTTTTGAAAAGATGTGACAAACAGACATGGTGTTTTAGAATGACAGCAACACCTTTTCCTCTATATCGACTGGTCGACCAAGACATATCTCAGCTCTGCCAGCTCTCAAATCCATAATGATGTTGAACAGTGTTGCGAGTGTGCTTTTCCGAACCTGTGTTCGACAGATTGATGACGGTGCATCGGCCTCATCTTGGAAGGCCTGGAAAATTCCATTCCATGTTGGTTTGGCCAAAGTGTCGGTCAACTCTAGCATCCGCGTGTCGCGAGGCTCCGAGTCCTCTAGGAGTTGAGCATCTACTACACCGTTGTGTTGCAACTTGTAATGATTTGTGTGAATCAGTCTCCCTCGGCCGTCGCCCACGAGCTTCTCCATCGTCGTGGATGAACATTCTACCCCGAATGCAGTAGTACGGTCAGCCACCAGAATATGGGCGGGGGACGCGACGCCAAACAATTCCAGCTTTTGAAGGGCTTCCGAAGCTGTGCTGCATTCGAGGGCCAGGCGTAATGCCAAATGAACCGGAAGACGATTCATATCCATGCCTTTGGCCTTGATGGCGTTTAAGCAGACGCCAACTCCCTTCTCGTTGAATCCGATTTTGCCAATGATGCCTGCTTCCGTGATCATCTGAATATCGGGTTTCCCATCTTGCTGGATCTTCAAGACTATGAGATTCTCCTTTTGTGCTTCTTTCCACTGCAAATTCATATCAGCCTGGTTTGTCCAAGTTTCCAAATCAGATTATACTTGCATCCCAATTCTGTGCGAGAAAGGACGATTCGCTGGTATGCCACGCTAAGCTGGTACAACCGTCGCTGAACTGTCCAAAGGCGATTTCCGTGCGGATGTTGAGGGCTACAATGTCGAGTACTGAAGAACCCGAGCCTTCAGCCACGCCTGTGCCATGTGTCAAAAGGGGGGAGATTGAGAGATTTTGAAACAAGGGCATCTCACACCTTGCATCTCTTCATAGAATGGAGGCCACTTTTTCTGGATCGTGGCCGCGAAAGGATCTGCCAGCTGCTGAACTTCATCCCACTTCAACCGACTCGTGGACTCAAATAGTCCAGCATAAAAGGCAATAGACCCTTTAATTTGCTGTCGAGCTCCTTCGCCATGTTGCCGGCCGATCTCAAAATAGCCAACTGTTAGTAAATCTTGACTGGCTGACGAGCTCATGGTAGAATTACCTGGTGTGGTGATCCTTTACAGTCGATGGTTATCATCGCGCGCGCCTGTCTCTGTGTCTCTTTCTCTGTGTGTGTGTGTGAGATAGAATGGCGATTCTCGGGGAAGAGATAGCTTGTTGGATGCTGCGACTATCATCAACGACAAAGAAACCTACTTTGAATCAAATCACATAATGAAGAAATGGTGATTCGTGGTTTGAGCGAATTCGCCCCTGGCGCATCTAGGCGACGCTAACTTCGCTCACCTCCGTGTTGTTGAGGTTCCACAATGGTGGGAAAGACCAAAGGCGGACTTATTCAGCGTGACGCCTAGCGTCCTATTCTGGAGAAGAACTCCATGCAACTCCATACATGGGGGTTCCCCTTAAGGAAAGGAATAAAGTATAGAACCGCCGCCTCCCATCATTCAAGGCCTCTCTTTCCGCTCCGGTAGTCTAGTCGATTCGGTGTGAATTTTAAAAGCAAGGGGTTTTCAGGTCACTACTTACTCCAACATCGACCACCATGGGAAAGAAGCGAGTCCTTATTGGGTATGGCATCGACGTGGATGCGGTCAGTGGATGGTAAGGCTACTCCTGGACCACACAGTTCGACAACTAATTCAGCTCCAAAACAAGGATCAATACCATTGACGGCAGTCATGCGGACCCAACGGATGTGTCGCGTGGTGTTTTCGGAGCAACAGTCGGCATTGACCGTCTTCTTAAGCTCTGGGAACGCTATCACATCAAGACATCGTGGTTTGTTCCAGCACACTCGATCGAAAGCTTCCCCGAACAGATCGCCAAGGTTAGAGATGCCGGTCATGAAATGTACGTATTTTTTTTTTTTTTGTTTTTTCTCTGTGGAGCATTGTACATGGCGATTTTGATTTGATATCTAACTCTTTGCTCAATCTTTTTAGAGGCTTGCACGGTTACACTCACGAATTCGTGTCTACTCTGACCGAAGACCAGCAACGGGATGTTCTTAGACGCTCGATCAATGTACTTACCTCTTTCGTGGGCAAGAAGCCGCGAGGCTGGACAGCCCCTGCTTGGGCAACGTCTCGGGAGTGTGTCAAGCTTTTGGAGGAGTTTGGTATTGAATATGATCACTCCTTTATGCATCACGACTTCCAGCTGTACTATCTCCCACACATCAACACGGATCCCTGGAAGGAAACCGACACGAGCAAGGACGCGGAGACTTGGATGGTCCCGATGAGTGCGTGGAAAGACTCGAGCGTCGTTGAGATTCCAGCAAATTGGCATCTGGACGACTGGCCCCCTTTCCAATTCTCGTTCAAGGGACCAAGCCACGGCTACGTTGATCCGTGGGCGTTGGAAAAGCTCTGGAGAGATCAGTTCTCATTTTGTTATCGAGAGTATGACACCTTCATCTTCCCTATCAGTATCCATCCACAGGTCAGCGGGAAACCGCAGGTCTTGCTCATGCATGAGAGATTCATTGAATTTGTCAACGGGCATGAGGGCGTCGAATGGGTGACGATGGACCAGATGGTGGACGAGTTTAAAGCTGGTAACATACAAGGTGCGACGGTGAAAGGCGGGCAGAAGGGCAAATAGTTTTCTGTCGACTCGACGCATAAATCGCTCATCGCCAGTCCGACGACATTACCTTGACTCTTTCAACATGACTTCTTTTGAATAATGAATGCTCGCTCCTAACTCGAGACTTTTCAAATATCACGAAAATCGAACCGTAATCTTACTGTTGATGGAGTCACAAGGCTCGACCTTCATGTTCGCCGCGTGGCTTATTGCCGTGTGAGACACGTCGAGGGATCATCAGTAAAAAGTGAACTTTGGTGCCTCACAACGCCTACAAGCGTCTGCCAGACGGTCCACGAATAGGGCCCTTCAGCTGTGCCCTGCAGGCATGCTTTTAGCTACACACCACAGGGATAGATATAACGATGGGTCATTGTGTACATATATATATCTCTTCCACTGAAGGAACCACTTTACCATCAAGCTGCACAAGAATATCAAAAAATTCCTCCCCGCACCATCTTGCTAAAAATCTCCTCGACTCACCACCGGGAGAGATTTGCAGTCTTGGGGCTACTTAGCTATACTGGATAGCCGGAAATGCCCACCATGTCTTGGCCCCCCAGGGTGGCCCCGTCTCAATGAACACGTAGACCTTGTTCTTCAACCAGTTTCCAGTATGCTCGAGCCGTATACTTGCGAAATCTGCTGCCGTAGATGATCATCACGAAGGTGAGGCACCAGATGAATAGCCCCAGGAAAGTGAGCAGTATGAAGGCCCCCTGCAGGCCCAAGTCGTCGATCATGGGAACAATCGCATAGGCGAAACCGAAGCCTGATAATGACCATGTCAGTGAAACCCGCATCATGACTCCCCTGGTGACTTACCGATAGTGTTCCGAATCAAGATCACCGACACCATACCCTCACCGGCGACCTCTTTGTAGCTGTCAATGACATAATTGTACGCCACTGAGGAACCCATGGGCAGAGTGGCACAGAAAATACCCAGACCGAAAGCGAGACCGACCCAGTGGATGTTGTGAGCCGCGCCAACGCCAAACAGGAGGCACCCGAATGGATGTATAATCAGGGCGATGAGGAACACCCACAGACGATGTTCCGGCTCAAAGACGCCGTTGTTCCGGCGTGCCATAAAAACAGCCAGTCTGTCGCTCAAATGCCCGGAGAAGTAGCTGCCAAATCCCACTCCAATGACAGCGGCAATGTAGAAGACGCCGACAATGTTGGCGCTGAAGTTGTAGGGCTCTGCACCTAATATACTCGGAAGAGTCCCGTTGACAACATTGAACCAAGAGAGAGACAATGCAACCAGCAGACCAGAGTAGATGACGGCGGGAAATCGTAGCAGAGCGATGGAAAGATAACAGTTCCGCCAGACCGTGCTCTTTCTCCTTGCGTCATGACTAGGAAGAAAACTCAGTCGTTTCCAGTACGGCTTCGGCTGGCCCACAATGTCAAGCGTCGCGTCAACACTGGTCGTCGGAGCCTTGATGGTGTCTGCTCCTGTTGCGTCAAGTGCACCACCCTTTTCTCCTTTCGGGGGGTGGTTTGCAACATTGGCCTCGGCATCGTAGACGGCAGTTTTGGACGTTACTCTGTCTAGATTCTCCGCAGAGATGACGTCGGGCCGGTAGAAGGCCGTCTCCTCAAAGGTGAAGAACAGCCAAACGAACAGACCGGCGCCGATGATGCAGACAATGTATTCGATCCATTGCCAACCCAAAGAGTCGGCAACAAAGCCTGCTGGAATGCAGCCAAGAAAGGGCCCGTTGAACAGCAACCACACGTAGATGCTCATGTAAAAGCCTCTCTCGTGGCTGAAATGTAAGTCGGCCACGATGAGCTCGAGGAGTGTCTCGACTGGACCGGCGGATATACCCATGAGAACGCGGTTGGCATACCATTGTGCCGTATTCTTGCACCATGCCTGCCAAAGAGCTTGGACGATGACTAGCAGGAACGACAACAACAGGACTGGTCGTCGACCGTAATTGAGGGCAAGCGATTGCCAAATAAGATTCGAATAGCCGATGAAGAGGAAATAGATGCCGACTCCAGTATTGATGTCGGCAACGGGGATGCCAGTCTTCTCTTGGATCTGTAGATTTGCCGGGGTGTAGCACGAGACCATGAGCACCACGCCCAGGGTATAGATGTTGTAGCCCAAGACGCTGACGAGCTTGCGCCACTTGGACCAATTCAGAGGATCATCAGGATGATCTGATGGCTGAGGCAGGAGAATGATATCGTGGTTTTTCGGACTGCGACGGACACCTTGGATGTGATCCGCCTGATCAACCTGATGGACGGTTCCAGGGATTGGCAAGTCAGACATGTCGAAAGTGTAGGCCTGGTAGAGATTGTGTAAAAGGCCTCTGCCTGGGTTTCAGTAGTGGTGATAGAAGGAGCAAGATATACCTCGACGATGTCTGAAGCCAGGTGGGCGGAGCCTGAATAATAACGCCACAAATGGCATTTCGAATGGGCGACTACGTCGAGATAAGGGCTCGAAATTGGGACCCTCCCCCGATGCCTCTGGGAACCCCCGGTTCGACTGAGCTTCTTCCGGAGTCTATCGGTTCTCGACTAAAAAGCTGGGGGGAATCCACTGATTGTAGTTTGGGGAGGTTTGTGGCCATTTTCTGTAACTGGAGACTATTTTTGCATGGAATCAGGCGTTTAGAAGCAGCAACGGGAATGAGCGACGGGAATGAGCGACGGAAGTAGGCGACGGAACTGAGCGACGGGGTAGGCGACGGATTGGGCGGCATAGTCTCTCAGACATGGGCAACCAATCACGTCTGCAAACGACCATCGTTTTTGTGGTCCGAAGTGCGGGTTTCTTGTCCCTGAGTATCACTGTTAATCCGGCGAGCCGGGGTCAAGTTCTCGTCTTGCTTGCGGGGAAGAAGACAAAAGGATCAAAGAGTGTTTATACTCAATCTTAAAACCTAAGATACGTGAAGTACAGTGCATCGTTATGGCGCAACATCCGGTTGTTATTGTCACAGGTGGAGTGGCTGGTATCGGTGCCGCAATTGTTGACCAGCTCCTGCGAGAGAATGCCAGACTTGTGGTGGTCGATCTGGCTGAGGAGCCGTTGAGGCAACGACAGGCAACGCTGGGAAAGGACAAGTTCCAGTACGTGATCGGCGATGTGAGTAATGACCAAGTCAATTCGCAGGCTGTGGAACTCGCGATCAAGACTTGGGCAAAGATTGATGCCATTGCCCTCAACGCTGGGATCATGGCACCAATCCAGCGAATATGCGACATGACATCGACCGAAGTGACAAAGATCTTCAATGTCAACGTTGTAGCTCATATCTCCATGGTAAGTCCAGTGTAGGTCGCACAATCCGTGCTCCGAGGCTAACCCTTCGACCAGCTTTCTGTGGCAATCCCGCATCTGAGAAAATCCAAAGGGAGAGTCATCTTTACGTCGTCAGATGCCGGCGAGCAGCTACGCTGGAAGGCCTGGGGAGCCTACGGAGCTTCGAAAGCAGCAGTCAACTTTTTTGCCCAGGCGCTGACTTTGGAAGAGCCTGATATCACCGCCATCGCGGTATATCCTGGTATCGTAAATACACCCCTTGTCAACAAACTCATCCACGGAGAATGTGAGTACGATCCGACGTGCTATGCAGCGTCTAAAGAAAGCTTTGGCTGACGAAATAGTTCCGGGAATGACTGCCGACGAGTTGGAGGAGTACAAAGCGTACCTACACCCTAGACTGGTAGAGCCTCACCAGCCGGGATCTGTGATAGCAAAGCTTGCTATAAAGGCGTCACCTGAGTTGAGGGGCAAAATCGCTTTCTGGGACGACCCCGTGTTCAAGATGGATTAATAGCCCTCGTCCGTTGATATGGAATACTGAGCAAAACTTCAATCAATATTTCCAGCATAGGACCTTGCTGACGACATACGAGCCAAAGAATCCATGAGCGCTCCCGATTCTGGCCATTTGAGCGAACATCGCTCGAGCGTCCTCAAGGCCAGAGGATACCAGGAAATCTGGGGCCCCCCTTCCTGATAAAGCCACAGCGATGCCTTGTAAGTCCAGTGCGCAGTGAAGACCGTAAAGATGGTATTGGGACGACAGTATTCGTGCAGGAGCTCCAGTGCACTTTTTGTAGTTGTATCTACCAAAAACCGTGTTTCGCAGCGCGCAGTTTGGGTGATTGGAGACCAGTTTTGATCGACCGGTTTATCGAATGCTGCTGTGTCTTGAACTTCCGTAGTGCGGCTGTTGCGATACTTCCATTGCTCGTGATATTGCGCGGTCAAGAAGGCCGTTTGATTCGATAGGTCTAATGCTTGTGACATGTCCTATTTGATTTAATCAACTGCGAGGCCTTCATAGAGTTTTCACTCACCATTTCTGGACGTCCTGAGGGTCTATCCAGGGCCGAGCCAACCAAGTTATCGAGACAGGATAGCATACATCGTAATGGTAGTTCCAAGGGAGAATTCTCCAGAACCCCGCGACTTGCCAACTCCGTCATCAAAGACTTTGAGAAGGCAATCATTTGACCCAAAGATCCTTTGCGTGGATCGAAGAGACAGCGTAGAGCCAGTAATAAAACGGCCTGGAGAGCCTCTACCGAGATTTGGGACATGACGTCCTCAGCATGTGCCACTGCATGTCGATATAGTTCATCCGAAAGGAGCACGAGCCTGAGGTCATTCTTAGGCAGGCAATGGCATGCAATAGAATAAACCATTGCGCGAACGTACAAGAGGAATCGGTTGCTGCCATAGGTCTGCGATGTGACAATGAAAAACTCCGAGGGCCAATCAAAAACCGGATATACCTTGTGGATAACATGGAAGTATCTCTCCATCAAGAACGTGTGCATCTCCGAGCTCACGGACGAACCGTTCGTGAAGTTGACAGGAAGCTCTAAGGCGGGACTGGGTTCGTGATGGGAAATGGCAGAGAGAGCCTGGGCAGGTATTGCCAGAGCTGCGCGGCTGCCGAGGTATCTTGACATACCTCGTACCGGCACGAGGTGCGCGGACACGGTATCATCGTCATCGCCGCTCGATTTATGGCCCCTTTTAGCTTTGAGGGCTTTGATATGGTCAACTAGGGAAGCAACGTATCTGTGAGATGGTCAGCATGCAAATCCAGACTGGGATAAGCTACACATACTGTCGTGGCAGTCTTTCGTTCGTGATGAGGTCCAGGAAAAAACATTCTTCTTCCGCTTTTGTGCAATTCTGGCATGCTGGCAGTTGGAGATCACATCGCTTTTTGTTTTTGCGGCACCGTTGACATGCCGGGAGTAGCTTGAGTATTGCTTGTAGGTCGGCCATGGAACTATCATCTGATCTTACGGCGTCTGATATCTCGTCCTCATCGCGTTGAACCTGCATGTCGAGATGAAGATAATGGTCCTTGATCGAGTATCACCGACTGTCAACATGATTCAATGACAACAACGCTCAGGATTTGATGTATCTTAACATCTCATGTTGGTAGAGTTGACCTTATGACCAGAGACTATCTTGACAGTAGAGAGATGGGGAAGACAGAGGGTGGCCAGCGACAGCATTCACACAAGCCGCTTTGGGCCATCTAAAAATGACTAGTGCGGTCCGTCACGTGAGATTTCCCCGTTGACATTGGAGATTGACCAACTAAATGCTCAGCAGAACCCTTGCCGCTATAATATAATATGCACAAAAGATGACGTAACTCCCTCACGTACTGATTAGCGCTAAATTTCCACCAGTCTTATCTGTAGGTTTTACCAAAGGACTGCCGTGGCAGCCTCTGCATTCCAAGACACCATCGCATGATTGAACGAACGTAACCTTGGTCTAGGAGTCGTTCGCTACTACAATGAAGACGCAATGAGACCTACAGGAAGGGTCCAAAGGCGCACGGCAGCATGTACGCGATGCCGCCAAAGGAAAATAAAGGTAATGACAAACCCTAGAACACATGAAAATCTAAATTTACGAGCATAACCAGTGCGATGCAATCCGGCCGACGTGTTCCAAGTGTCTCGAGGCAAATTTACCATGCGATACGCGAGAGAGCTCCTCTGGATCTACCGTACCGCAGAGTATCGCCAGATATCTGGAAGGCTGCATCGCATCTCTTGAGCGCGAAAGTGACAACACTCCACCGTCGACCGCATCATCTACCAACAAAACCCCCACTTCTTCTCAAATGGTCCCACGGCAAAGAAAGATACATCTTCATCAAGGTTCAACGGTGGTTGGTGCCGTCTTGCAAGCAATCACTCCCTCTTATATCGGCATAGAGACAAATCTACATGTGCCCCGATGCACCTTTACACCTACGCAGCCCCCAACAGCTCGTAGGGGTTTGGAGCTCTTCGAAATGCAAGATAACAGTAGTTTGCCAATTCAGAGCCCATCCTCAACCCTCCCATTATCAGCTATTACCCTTACAGTGGCGGAATTCCTGCTCAACACCTATACGAACCGGGTGAATCCTCAGTATCCCATTTACCTTCCAGCAGACGTCCAGGAACCTTTCAATGCGGTCTATCATCGAACGGTGGCTGACCGATCTTTGCTTACCGAACCTTCTTCCTGCAATACCTATATTGTCAGTCTGGTCATGGCCATTTCCCTTAGTACAGCTGCACGGCACAAACAGGCACATGCTCAGTCGTTGGCAACTGGTTTGTTCAAGACTGCCGTCCAACACGTGCCTAAGATGTGGTCGAACGACTTGTCTGGTTTGCAGGCGTTGCTGCTGGCTACGCAATACGTGTTTCTGAACCCAGACGTGGCTAATCTGACCCTCTTGACCGGGTTGGCAAGTGAAGCATGTATCGACATGGGTCTCCACCAAGAACCTCCATCTGATTGTGTACTGAACGCTCAAGAGCGGGAATTACGACGTCGAGTCTTTTGGTGTGCGTGGGAGATGGAAGTGGCCGTCGCCGCCTGCGTTCGACGGGCCCCGAAAATCCCGAACGACATCATCACCACCGCTCTGCCTTATGGGCCTGGCGACCTCGCCGTATCACCAGCTCTTTCCGATATGACGGACCAGTCACCGAATTTCATGATTTCCGGCCGCATATGGGCCTATAGAAGATTGGAAAGCGAGATCATGAACGTACTGTACCGCAGCCCCACCCTCTCAAACGATCCACTTTTACTTGAAGCCTGGATTTGCGAAATGGAGGACAAAATCAGGGCGTGGCGGGAAGAAGTCAATGTTGCTGCTGCTGACAGCCAGGATGACTCGAAAAAGTCGCAGTGGGACGAGCTCATTCTTTATGCTCAGATTGGCTATCACTACGTTCTGGTCTGTCTTTTTGGACCTTGTCCACGAATTCCAACACGATCTAGGCCGGATCTACTCAAGGCTTTCGCAGCAGCTGTTTGTGTTGCGTCAGGCTATTACGATCAAGCTAATTCGGCAGGCGGCCACACAAAATATGTCTTTCATTCGTGCTATCACACCTTTTCTTCGGCCATAGTCTTTCTTTATACCTTGGAAACCTGCAAAGACGCCATCTTCGAGTCTTACACATTCACAGAAATAGAAAACTTCCTCGAATACTTTCCCATGTTGTTCTCGACCATGGCAGAACGCTGGCCAGCAGTCTCGCGGTGCTCACAGGAGTTTCAGCAGCGCCTCCAGCCGATCAAAGACGAGTACACGACTTTCATCTTCGAGCGCGCCAGCGAGCCTGATTACGAGGCGCCTGGGCGGAACAGCTGGCCAACCGTGGAGGGCGATGGCGAACAGGAGAAACTGGATGACAATTTCTACGAGATACCGTACGATTGGAATGTTGAGTTTGGCTTTGGAATCGACAACATATTCTCAAATTAGTTTCGAGTGTACGATCTCGATGTGGCTTTTGGAAATTGACATAAATTTTGGCAATCCTTCGGTAAGGCGCACGTGCCTAAACTCGGGGTAGATTTTACTTGTATTTTGGTGCCAAGGGATCATCCCCTTGTTCGCCAAACTGGCCAAACTTCCCCAACTCTCTCATGGTATGGACGTCAAGGGCTTTACAATCCTCCGTAAAGATTCTGGACTCCTGGCAAAGTCTGGGTGTTTATTCTGTCCTTGTATATGCTCGGAACACCGTCTGCTACATTTCTGCTACTTACACAGCCTGCTATACTATTGTCGTCTGATGTCCCCAATACAAACCAGGTCCCGTGCCGTCTTGCCGAAAACGCCCAACCGGCGTAGTCAAGGTACCCGGTGGTGCAAGCAGTAGCATTGTCACCTTCGGATCCCGAGCTCGCTAGCTGCACAGACAAAAGAACACGCGAAATGCTGACCCTCTTTGTCCCAGCTTGTCGTGTTCTCGGTCGACTCGCTCAAACCCGACCTCGTTCAACATGCGCCTGCACCAACCACAACGGCCTCCCCCACTCCCCAAACCGTACGAGGGACTGAATATAGTCACGGACCTCAATTCCACACTTAGCGAGATCAGCTGGCCAATTAACAGCCAATGGCACCTTCCTGAAAGTGCAACTCTGTCTCCCCTCGAAACTAGAACCACCGCAGAAGCAGAAGGGATCAGCCACACAAAACTGGCTGCCGTGAGTGTGGCCAAGAGTGGAGAGAACAGTCGGCTGCCCTGCCAGGCTTAACCACTCTTGAATCTTCCCCCGCGACCACGAAACTCAATGATAGCAGATCAGTGGCAATGGGTAACAGGACCATGTGGGCCAGCTGCACAGGGCATTGCGCGGACAAGCTTTCAGGCGAAGCTTAGCAATTGCTTCTACTACCTTGAAGACACCAAAGTTGCTTTCAGCAAGGGGTGTTCGGGACCTTCAACCAATGGTGTGGCACCACTGAGGGTGAAGATGATGGGTCTTCATCCCGAATGGGCATGATCGAACAATCTCAAAGAGCAGGCAAATTTGGCAGAAGACTGTGCAGTGATAATCACCAATGGAAAAGACTGGCCACTATGGCCGTCAAGTTGACCAGATCACTGCCGGAGATGCCAACATTCTGAGCCTCCACGGAATGACACAACTCCAATTATGGCATCGATAACGGCTGAACTTGTCCCCAGCAAACAAGACCCCTGCTATCGCTCGCTTGTCTCGCCCAAATCTAGCGCGAATTGGGAATTGGCGACGTCTCTTGGGAACAGTCCTGTTCTCCTTCGGTGTGGATCCTTTCCTCCCACAGGGCTTTGCGCTTTTCGCCCGACATCAATTTTACCTGCCTGATTGCGTTACGCCTACCACCACCACGTCGGCGTCTTGCGTTGTCGTATGATTTCATAACTCATGATTGACAGCCAAACCCTTCTCTGCGTCCCGCTAAATCGAATGGACACTCTTTTATGAGGTTAGCACACAGTCGCCTCACCACCTTGCCTCTCCTAAGGCAGTGCTACCCATCCAAAGCAGCCAACAGCGATCGCATGTTGACGTTGCAATCTCAGATTTCACGTTGTCTCTCCTCTCCGGCGCCATGAGAATGGACACTCGGCCCTTGATCCATGCCAGGGGTCGTTCTAGAATATACCAATTACCTGAGTTTGCCCTATCGTCAATCAGTGGAACGACGCCGAACAACGCGAAGATCATGGGGCTTCGTGGCGTCACACCATCTTCCGATCATTCGCAGAGCAGATTGCTCAGGTACTCGCAGAGCGAGTTCAGCGTTTGCGCTATGAGCTAATAGTACGACCTTACTACCGATATCTCTGTCTCCAAGCGAAGGACACTGGGCACAGTTGCTATAAAACTAAGTGGCACCTCGCTTTCTGCAGTCCACTCTTCCCTCCATCAACTGTCTCCCTTTGGTAGTACTGTCACAATCTAGCAGCGAACTCTTTCTTCAAGGCGAGGGATATGGCATCTGGAGTTGGATCTATCTCTGGCCCCGGCGCGGTGGACGACAAGCGTCTGCGTCCCCATGGGCTTGACTCGACCACTTTCCCCACAAGGGTCTTAGCAAAGCTCCATGACCCCAGCATTCCTTTCGAAGAGTATCTTCACTATGCAAAGATCACTCGCCAAGAAGAAGATCGCTTGTACGGTCCCGGAAGCGACTTCACCCAAGGCTCTGGACCTACGATGACTTTCATCAAAGAGAAGATTCTTCGTAAGCAAGTCGAGAACCGTCGCGAGTCTGTTCCTCAACCCAGGCTGTCCATCAGCGCGCAAGGCGAGGGACAAATCGTGAGGCACGAGACGGATTCAGGCAACGAAAAGTCGGTCGTCGAGAATAGGAAGTATGAGCCCATGACCATATCTGATGACGAATGGGTTCAAGCTTCGCGTGCAGCCAGAACAGCTACTTGGTATTGTCAACCCTGACTGACTTGGACCCTTCCCCTGCTAACCGCACGTGTAGGGGTGCCGTCTTCTACCTCATTACCACCGACATTCTCGGTCCCTTCAGTACGGGGTATGCCTTCTCTCAAATGGGTCTTGGCCCCGGTGTTACGCTCTTCACGGTCTTTGGTGCCCTCGCTGGTTACAGTGGCTACCAGCTTTGGCGCATGTACCTCCAGATGGACAGCGACCGCTATCCGATGAAAGGCTATGGCGACATCGCATTCCGCGTGTACGGCCCCTGGTTCCGCCACACCTGCAACCTTCTGCAGTCGTTCCAATTCTTCCTCAATGTCGCCCTCATCATCCTCAGCAGCGGCCAGTCCATTAGCCAGCTGTCCAAGGGTCAATTGTGCTTCATCGTCTGCGTGGTGGTCTGTATGATCGCAGGCTGTATCATTGGGCAGATTCGAACCCTACAGCGGTTCGGCTGGTTGGCTTCTTGGGCTGTGTTCCTCAACTTGTTCATCATTTTCGCAACGTGAGTTTTATCTTCTCATCTGTTGAGGTTCGTTCGTGACTGACGGTTTCCTAGCATGGGAGTCATGGCTCACTCTCCTCCAAATTACAAACTCTACGCCGCGTCAAACCCTGACTTTGATATCAACAACCCGACACCAGTTCAAGTTTCGGGCGCCGCTCCACCCGGCCTCGGCATCGTCGACAACGTCAATGGTCTGATGAATGCCGTCTTCTCCTTTGGTGGCGCCACTCTGTTTGTGGAGCTTATGGCTGAGATGCGTCGCCCTATGGATTTCTGGAAGGGCCTCCTCTGCGCAGATCTGCTCATCTATGCCTGCTACATGGTTTACGGAATCTACACCTATTGCATGCAAGGGCAGTACGCCTACAATGTTTCGTACCAGGGTGTCTCGCCTTATGGTTGGCAAACGGCATGCAACATTATCGGTCTCATCACCGGTCTCATTGCCGCTGTTCTTTACGGCAACATTGGCATCAAAGTTCTCTACAACAATATGGGTCGTGATCTCCTCAACTTCCCGCTGCTGGAATCCAAGACAGGCAAATGGATCTGGGTTTTCTTTGTTCCCATCTACTGGACTCTCGCTTGGGTTGTCACTCAATCCGTCCCTCAAATCAACACGTGGATCGTCCTCGTCGGTGCAGGGTGCATTTTGCAATTCACATATACGTTCCCACCTTTTTTGATGCTGGGCTTCAAGTGTCAGCGCGATGCCATGCTTCCGGGTGAGACATTTGACCCAGCCACTGGCACCGTTCACCACCTGGACAGCGGCGTCAAGAGATGGTGGAGAGGGTTCAAGAAGGAACTGTGGTGGAATCTGTTCGACCTGATCTTCTACTTGGGTAGTATTGTGACGATGATTCTGGGTCTGTATGCCGCATTCACCTCGATGGTCGATGCGTACAAGAGCTCTGTGAACTTGAGCGCCTGGAGATGTGAGAGTCCTACAGGCTAATCAAGAAAAACGACGGTTCTCGGGCGCTTGTTAGTGGTCAACAGCATGGCGGGGAGGTGGGAGGATCATGTATAGGGATGGCGCTGTGGAAGAGAACCTAGCTGTGATTTCGTCATGGCTGCAAGATCCTGGGTAGATGAGGGTTTGACGAAAAGAAAACCAGATATCGTTATCACCTGTCACCCTATTTAGGCGAAGTCAATATGTGGCTGCTGATGATTCAAAGGAGCTCCCCATTTGCATCATGCACGTTGAATTACCGAGTAGTTGTGTGTCAGAGAACGCTGTTGGCTGGTAAGCGACTGATGGTTGGGTTGTGCGGAGTCGAGGGTGGTCGATGTGGCTGGAGATCCAATCAGCTTGTCGAGACACGCGCGCAGAAAAATGTCCCTCTAGGATTCCCCATTGTTTCTGGTCTTTCTCTTCAACTTCAATATTTGGCCTGTGCGGGCACAGGCTTGTGGGTAAACGATGTTGCATTCATGTCTATCACATCTTCTCTTCGTAATCTCACACTCGATACTGTCGCAATTAGCGGTTGTTGAAGCCAGAAACCCAAATGTCGTCGTCTCCGAGTCATCCACATGGAATGTGCCCGTCCCACGAGATGATCCGCGAAGGTTCAACGCACAATTCGACACTTACAATACTACATGTAGGACGAGTCACAAGCTCTCCTCTCTGCGCAGATTTTCTCCGCTAACCCATTCAGTATTGCCGTTGAGGTTTGAGCCTCTCCCACTCGGTTCTATCAAGCCCGTGGGATGGCTAGGTCAACAGATGGACCTCATGGCCAATGGTCTCCCGGGCCATTTGCACGAGTTTTACCGCCCTGTCAAAGATGCTCCTTGGCTCGGAGGCGACCATGAGTATTCATGTATGCGCGAAATCAACCTACATCATCCTCAGCTCAACTGATCGCTAGCTAGGGTTGAATGAAGCATGGCCCTACTCCTATAATGCGCTGATTCCATTGGCGTGGACAACCGACAATGCGCGGCTGAAACACCATGTCCTGCAGGTCACGGATTGGGTCGTTGAGCACCAACACGCAGACGGCTGGCTGGGCCCGGAGGAGGACCTGCCGCGTCGGAATTTCTGGGCGAGATATCCCCTCTTCTTGGGCTTCATGCAGCTGGTGGACGCAGAGCCCGAGCTGGGCCAGACCATGATACTGCCGGCAATGCACCGCTTCGTTCGGCTCATGTATTCCATGCTGCAGGACCACCACCAGGGCTACGTCTGGAAACCGGGTGATCTGTTCGACGAACAATGGGGTCGCTCTCGTGCGGCAGACATGGTGCTGGCCCTGCAGTGGCTTTACGAGAAATACCCCATGGGCAACGAAAAGGCTATCCATTACTGCATGGTTCAAATGTACGAGATGGCTTATGACTGGTCATATTGGTTCCACGAAGATCATTTCTTGAAAGGCGATCTAGATACTTACCCGGAAGATGTCATCAAGAGCCTGTTCCCCTATATCCACGGTGTCAACGCTGGTCAAGGGCTGAAATGGGGGGGTGTGATGAGACGACTCGTCCAAGATGACGCCCTTATCAACACCACCAGGAACGGGGTCAACTGGACTTTTCGCTACCACGGAACTCCATCTGGTGCCATCATTGGGGATGAGCGTGAGGCGGGGCTGAGCCCGACCCGAGGTACTGAGCTTTGCAGCGTGGTGGAATCGATTTTCTCTTTGAGCTATTTGTATCAGGCGATGGGAGACCGCGACTTCGCAGACAAGTCAGAGTTGGCTGCTTACAATGCTTTGCCTGTCATGTTGATGCCCCACTGGTGGGCTCATCAATACGTCGCACAAACCAACCAACCCGTCAGTCATCAACTTGACGACTCCCCGTTTTGGAATGTTGGTCCCTTGGGCCAGACTTTTGGAACGGAACCAAACTACCCGTGCTGCACTGTCAACATGCAGGGATATTCAAAGTTTGTTCCAGCCATGTTTGTGATGGACGGCGAAGACGGGTTGGTCCATGCTCTGCTAGGCCCGGCTCATGTCCGCACCACGCTGAAGAGGCGGCATGAGGTACAGATTCGGTGCGATACAAACTACCCGTTCAGCAACTACCTTTCCTATGAGATCAAGGCGACAAAGGCTTTTCGGTTTTCCTTCAGGGTCCCTTCTTGGGCTATGCTAGATGCAAGCATTGTGGTGGTCGACCGGGGAAAACGGCACCCCCTCGCACCGAACAATGCCACAGGCCTGCATACGATGGTTGTATCAGCGGGAAGGACCCGTGTCGAGGTTTCGTTCAGCGCAAAGCTTCGAGTCGAATCTAGAGCCAACGACACCGTTTCCGTCTATCACGGTGCTCTGCTCTATGCGCTGCTAATCGCTGGAGACTACACTGCCTCGCGTCCGGCCAACTACCCCGGAATGGAGGCCCCTCCCGAGGCAAATGACTGGTCGATCCTCCCAAGAGATTATTGGAATCTGGCCATAGACGCCACGACTCTGAAGTTCTATGAATATCCCAATCGATACGATGCTTGGCTTCCACATCCGATCTGGCACGAGGAGCGGCCGCCTGTCAGCATCTCGGCCTTAGCCTGCCAGATCGAGTGGGAGCTTCAAGACGGGTATGCACCAAATCCGCCATTGGCTGGTCAGCGGAATTGCACCGGAAGGGCCTTTCCGGTCGAACTGCGCCCCTACGGCAGTGCGAAGCTGCACATGGCCGAACTGCCCGTCGTGAACTTACGGCCAGGGAGTCCAGATTTGTGGCAGCCAGGTCTAGATATTTGAAATTTACAAAATCCCATGTCCGTGTTTCCCGCGCTAAAAATGGTGTAACTTCCACGCCCAGCCGCTTGAGACTCTTTGTTCCAGAAGCACGGTACCAATATAGCCATCTAGGTACGACAGACATGGCGCCGTTCCCTCGAACGAGAAACCAGGCAGGTTGCAGACTTGTACTCTTCCAGAACAGAAATCATTAGCCTGTACATGGTGTGCAGCGAAGCAGAAGAGGCGTCTTATTTCCCTCTCTTGTTCATGCAGCCATGCAGCCTTGCCTGCGGCATTAGAGTTTAGGAGTGTCGGTGTCGCAGGAACCGAGGACCCGATGGTGTTCTGACACTGACGGTATGTACGTGTAGAGGCGCACGCAAAGGGCAAGGGGAGGGCAGTGGAGTGTGTCACAACTTGTCACGTAGAGGAGAAGATGGGACTGTTGGGGCGATGAGAAAGTCAAGGCAGTTGGCGGCTCCAAGTCACCAAGTGGCCGTAGTGCAGAACGTCAGGAGAGTGACAAGGCGACGGGCAACAAAACTTGCTGTGAAAGTTTGTTTCCATCACCCGACCAGCTCTTCGGCGCTTCAACGCAGCTTCTGGCTGGCGGCAACGAGCTTTCGTGTCGCTTGTTTCATCCAGAGTCCCCAAGCATTACCGCGATTCGCGCTGGAGACCACTCGGAGGTTGTCGAGGTTGTCCACCCCTCCTAATTTTGGTGTTTCCCATAAGCGCCCAGGTTTTGCCGAGTGTCAAGCCTCGCTCCTCGCAGTCCAATCGTCGACGACAATCGACCCAAGCAACTGAGTGATGATCAATGGCAACGAAATGGCACGCGGCTCCTGCATCCCAGGCTCGCCCTCGCCGGCGCCGAGTGAGGCAATGCTAAGATCCTTCAAGGTGACCGACCGTCCTCTCCCTTTATCTCTATCCTCATCCTCGTCGTCCTTAGCTTTCTGCGTTTCCATGTATAATCTACGATAGAGCGGTCGATTGCTTAAACAGAACAACAGTAAGGCCGCCCCTCCCACGTCATTGCTGACTGCGGTACGCTTTCAAACGAGCCCAACGGTGGTGTGCTGCAACACGGGCAGCGGGCTGCCCGACCTCCCGTCGAGATGAAAACCTACGAGTATCCTCGAGTCCGTCCTCCCACTTCTCTGCAGCCACCTCAGCAACCGGCCGACAATCGGTTTTCGTGGATGACCACGTCCGCAGACGAGGAGAATCGTGTGGGAGCAAAAAGACAGACAATCATTTCAACACAACCGCCTTCACAGGCTGTTGCACAACAAGAACCGCCGCAAGGACAGATTCCGATGCCGAGTATGGAACCACAGGTCTATAGAGACGATGTGGTTCCGCATCATCTGCACAATCCGGCGGTTGCACAACAGCAATACATGCAGGCCGTTCAGCAACCTGGCGCTTACACCTCACAACCGTATCCTGCCCACGTACCTCTACATCAACCACCCCAAACGCAGACTTTACAATATTCCAAACCCTCTCTACCACAACCTCCCGAACCTGCGAAAAAATCGACCATTCCCGAAAACGAACCCACGGGGCCTATTGCGCCAGATACGAATCCTTTGACACCGACGAATCGTAAACCCAATCGTGCCAGCACCAACATGGCCATCGTTCCTCCTGCGGCCGATTCCGCTCACTTCTCAGCCCACGTATTTACTCCGAGTCCACAGTCCATAAAAGGCGGCTCGTGGCAGCATAGTTTTTGCTCTTGTGCCGAACCTTCAACCTGCCTAACCGGGCTGTTCTGCCCGTGCATTGTATATGGAAAGACCCAATATCGGCTGGGATTGAGAGACGAAAGGAAAGATCCGACAAATATGCTGGGGTACACGGCGCTCAACGGGTCTTGCATTGCTTTCGGTCTTCTCTGTGGCGTGAATGGGATACTGGCTGCAATCCAGCATACGCGGGTGCGGAAGACCTACACCATGAGCAACGAGGCCGGGAACGTTGCTGGGGACTGTGTCAAGGGCATTTGCTGCTGTTGCTGTGTGGTCGCTCAGGATGAGAAGGAGGTCAAATTTCGAGAAGAGCAGGTGAGGAAACCAACAGGGTCTGGGGCGAGGAGAGAAGGATATGTACCTCCTACAACTATGGCCTTCAACCCTCCACCGCAGGCGAAGTGAGGAAGACAGGTGGATTGTTTCGAACACCCTCCAAACACGTTCAAAAGCAGATATGTCAACCAATGCGAGATCTTTGCCTGAGTCCAGCGAAGTTACTGCTAGGGACTGGCGTGTGATTCTCTGCAAAACCTGGGAGCTGTTGGAGCTGGTGCTATGGCAGGGGTGTCTCCTTGACGATCACTTTCTTGTTCTTCGTCCCTCTCCCCTACGAAGGAGAATGTCTAAGCTAGACTTGTACAAACACAGCAGCGATTGCTTCATTGAGCATGGTGTTTGGGGGTTCCGTTGTTACTAAGTCTCGGTCAGAAAAGGTTGCAAATCAACGACCGCCACTAGGCTGAAGACTGTGCATTCCTTGAGAGGGCCCGTCCGTGGGGAATAGGACTGTCCTCTTCTCGAGGGAATTGAGTCAAAAGAGGCTCTGGTAGCGGGCGAACCTGTTGCCCTGCTCCGAAACTCTCTTGCGAAGCCTCCCAATTGCTTAGGTCTTTTGCATGTAGTTCAGGCGATTCAATCATCTCTTTGCAAGCATCGGGCCCAAAAGGCTCAAACTTGAAACGCGCAGTCGACACTGCATCTGTGGTCGCAGTCATTCAGGCGAGCTGACCCATTCCTTCCGAGCTGTACCAGTCGCCCTTTGACCTGCTCTTACATCTCCTGCGCACTGCAGAGGTGTTGTATACCACATAGTCTGTCTTTTCCCTCTCTTGATTTTCTTAACAATGGCGCTCACTCCGGGTGATACCTCCTCTTCATGCTACCGCCTTGCTTCAAGGCCCAGATGGTCTTTGCGCACGTCCAACACACAAGGCTCTCCAGGTCCACACGTGCAGAAAGCGATGGATA
The DNA here is from genome assembly GCF_001646965.1 of Fonsecaea nubica. Taxonomy (NCBI): domain Eukaryota; kingdom Fungi; phylum Ascomycota; class Eurotiomycetes; order Chaetothyriales; family Herpotrichiellaceae; genus Fonsecaea; species Fonsecaea nubica. The sequence continues at coordinate 156,160 of NW_019173722.1, forward strand.
GGACGGCGGATCAGTGCCCAGTCGGTCTGGGGACGTCATTCACAAGTTAACCGGTCGCCGTCACAGGTTCGCAAGGCGATGTCCACGGCGTGTCAGACTTAGTGCAATGTATGTTGTTGTTGTGATGGCACAGCGAGCGGCCTCATTGTTGACGGCGCCTGTTCCAGTAACGGGGTATTGGGCACGCAGAGTGGAACGTCGCTATCGAGACGCAGTTTGTATGTCACAACGAGGAGCGGATAGGCAGTAGGAAGCACCGTTGCTGTTGAGTCCTGTTGACTCTGGCGTTTTACTATTTCTCAGTAAAACAAGGGCACATACTCCACACAGACGTCATCCCGCCCTAGGCTCTTGGCCTCTTGGCCTCACCAAACTTATTCCAACCTCAGCCATCGATGTCCATGGCGTCTCCCTCATCCTCGTCCTCGTCCGCCTCTTCCTCCTCCTCCACCACCACCACCTCCTCCTCGTCATCCTCGTCGTCGTCATCCCCATCTTGGACCTCGAAGTAGTTGGCTTCGGTGTCCGTCTCCCCCTTGAACCAGGGGTGAGACCCCGGATCGAACTCCTTCCCCTTAGGGGCATATCGCTCCCTTCGGGCCCCGGGGGTCATCGCTGGCAACCACATGCCACGTTCCTCCTGCTCCTTCTCGACGAGGTCCCACTCCTCGAAGAGGTACTCCACCCTCTTATATGGCCGTTTGGTGGCCGGGATTCTCTCCTTTTCCGCCTCCTCCAGGCGCTCCTTCTCAAGCTCCTCCTCGGTCGGGTCGTCAATCCGCCCGAGGTGCTCAGCGAGACCAGCGGCCACGTAATCAATGGTGACATGGATTTCCACCTTGACACTAGCGCCACTGTTTTGTCCAGATTCAATATTGCGATTGAACCACCCAGAGTAAGTCCCTGGTTGATTCCACTGTGCTGCCACCCACAAATTTGAACCCTTCCCAACTGTCTTTCCAAGGAATACCGTTGGCAATGTAGCTTCCATGTATGTCCCATGGAGCATGTTCCAAGCGCGGTAATTCACCCTCTTCAGTTTCAGGCCATATGTTTCAAGGAGATTTTTCATCGACCTGCATTTGGAAGCCGGAAGGAAGACGGGGTCTGTAACAAGGTCCATGTTCCGGACAAGTCTGACCTCTAACTTCGTCATTTCCACGGCTGATTTATTCATCGGAGTTGCTGGAGTATTAGACATCTCGACATCTTGTGTGTGTATGGCTTTTGCATTGCGTTGTCCCACAATAGGTAGGTCAAAAGTTGTTCCGGACATTTTGACTTGGGTTGAGATGTGAAGATGTGAAGATGAGGTTGAGTCTTGACTGAGGGCGAGGTGCGATGATGAGGTTGAGTGAACTCAAGGCCGGAATTCCAGCTGAAGTTTTCGAAAGCTGAATCGCAAACTGCAACTCAACGCTGGCTGGAGTTTTGGAGGATCGAGAGTTGAATCGCAGGTTGGAATTTAATGCTAACCAGAGTTTCTGATGATCGAAAGCTGAATCGCAGGCTAGAATTCAACGCTGCTAGAAGTTGATGATCAAGAGCTGAATCGCAGGCTGGATCAGGCATGAAAGTCCGATTTGAGCATGCAAGAACCAGGAAACCTGAGTCGCGCACTGCGCTTGAACGGAGACGTTGAACTCTCACTGAGCTTTGAAGAACTGATGAAAGTGGCGAGGGTAAAGGAGAAGGTTCAGAATGACGGTTGATGAAATCTGATGAATGAAACGGTATGAGAGAAAATTGGTTGAGGTGCTGTCTGAGTGTGGGTTCGCGTGTGTGGTGAAAACATTTACACATTTCGTTGTCCCTATATTCGCCAAGGTGTTGCTAACGACAGTGAATTCTCAGGCACACCTACCGCATGCAGACCGCACACCGAATTCAATCGGAGCAAAAAATCAAGGCGAACTATCCCAGTCTCGAACTGGATCACCATTCAAAATCTACAAGATATACTCTGCCAAGAGGGAGGACGGGCTTAAAACTTCCAAAAAAGAATGACCAAACCACTAGGTCCTATACAACAAGTAAAGGCTGCGAGCACGTATGAGAATGAAGTAACGGCCAAGGGCCTATTGTTACCGGCGTACCCACAGCCTATAGAGACTCAGAGCTTTGTTGTATGTAAGAGAGGGCAGAAGAGGGCAGAAGAGGCGAGGGCACAGGGGGGGCAGGAGAGAGGGTAGAAGGGGCAGAGAAGAAAGGGGAGAAGCGGAGGTGAAAGTGCGCATACGACATGGACGAGGTCGAGGCCAGGGAGGGAGAGAGAGAATGTGTGTGGAAGATAGGCAATAATGCCTCTTCAAATGTTTACTGGAATTGTGTGAGTCCAATTAATATGTATTTAATTTGGGTTGTTGGACTTTGGACCCACTTGTGGTGGTGAATATCACGGATCCTGTGTCTCTGTGTGTGGCATGTAAATACCGTGAGTATCCAGCCAAGAGGGGGGTTTGGGAGAACTTCGCCAGCATTCACTTTCACTGCCTTGGCTACAGTTCCCTGCGCGGCACGCACACTGCGACTTGATGACCACATCAAGACATCTACTGGCTTCCCTGGACTCGGTACGTCTTGCGTGACGACGACGAGCCTTTCTACGCTTTTCATGCAGAGAATACAGTTACAGTGCTTGAAACAAAACGACCATGGAAGTCGAGTCTGGAAACGAGGAGGCATTTTCTATCGACCAGTCATTCTTGATGCAGTCGACTTTGGCGACAGTGAGGGTGGTCTGGCTTCCTTCCTCTTTCTTTCTATCAGAGAGAAACCAATCGAGTCTGGAGTTGGAAGAAGACAAGCATCATTCATGAAACCAAGAATGCTTCAAGAGTTCCTCGGCCGTCGGTCTCTGTGATGGCTCATACCTCAGAATACTTCGAATGAGCGACGTGATCACACCTGCCTCCTCCTCGTCGATATCCTTTGGCTTATACTCCTTGAATCGCAACTCCAAAGGGTCGTCGACATACGGCTCGTCTTGACCATCGGGAATTGGACCCAGCCTTTTCCGCCCCGGGCCGAAATATTTTCCCGCTCGCGTCCACGTTTTTTGAAGCCAGACATCCGGAAGCGGCTCTAGGATGTCGTGCATCTGGAGTATATGCTCATCGTCGGTGGTCTCTCGGTGGTCTTCGAAATACACCACAACAGAAAATAGCGAAACTCCGGTCAGTAGTTCAAAGATGAGACAGCCAAAACTCCAGATGTCGATACTTGAACCGATCTTTCCACCCAGAATCAGTTCTGGAGATCTAAGAGCAAGGGCTGTGACCCTTGTCCTAGGAGGTTCTCGAGACGAGAACGCTTGAACCCCAAGAAAAATTTAGCTTCGATCAATAAATACCAGATGATCAAAAAGGGAAGTTCTTACCCGCGCCAAAATCTGAAATCTTAACTTGCAGTTCTGGCCCACTTCTGGCGTATTGGACAAGCGACTGGCTCAGAAATAGGTATCGAGGAGCCCATTCATCCTCTAACCCATCAATTCGTTGTACGGCCTCAGGTGCTGGGTTCCTTCCGTGGCCCGACACAACTTGTTGTAAAACCTCTTCGCTCAATTGATCAATATTTGAAATGGCAACGAGGAGATTCCCCGGCTGCAAATCAGCATGGACAATGCCATTAGCGTGCAAAACCTTGAGCCCTCGCAGCACATGTCGCAGAATCCGCTTGGCCATGGGCGTTGGGTAGCTGATGTTCACTTTCCACTCTTCCAGAGGGGTGAGTTCTTCGGCCAAAGATGCGACAGACGGGCCCATGGGCTCTGAAACTAGGCATATATGCGTGCCATTGGGTCCCGCGTGATGGAATGTATCCAGATTTGTTAGGGTGTACTGGGCCAGCGGATCTTTCGAGCGGCATTCGCTGATTCTGTCTAGGATTGAGAGCTCAGTGGCGGCGTTGTGCGATGACTTGGCATCCATGACCTTAAGAGCCACATAGCGTGAGTTTCTAGAAGTGATTTTAGAGATGAGGTCTTCATCTTCTTAGCCCAAATGATTGTCACCAAAACTGTATCTCTTGCCAGCCACACAGTTGAAAATGAACCATAGCCTAGTTTCCGGATGACTCGGTACTGTCCATTTTTGAAGGTGTCGCCCAGGTTAATTGGATGAAACCCACCAGGTCGATACATCTCGACCCATTCACTTGGGTACCCGGTGTCGTGAAAGCGCCACTCACTTTCGTTTTTTGGTAGGTCTGTGGGAGGGACAGGTGGCACTGAGGCCATTACTGCTATTATCTACGTGCGATAGATAGCTTGAAGACACCACAGACGAACTCGGGGACAGCACCCGGTGATAAACAAGTATATGACAGCTTCAGGACGTCGATATATCAAAAACATTTATTCGAAATACTTGTTGACATTGAAAAAAGCTCCGTTGTATAAGTGCTGCGCCCCACTCCCTGGGGCGTTTTGGGTCCGGTCATTGGTCCTTGTCCGTGGCCCACATGACACCTGCAAGCTGAATATTCATGTACTATTCGTTGACCCCCGGGAGCATAAAAACCGATATCTCGCCAGAGCAACTATCTATACTCAATTACAATGCTAGCGTCGTACGGCCGCTTGAAAACGGGAGTCGTCACAATGTCCTTGTCGTAGATCGCCCTCAACAAGTTGTCCTGCGCTTCTTCCTTGGTCTGGCCCGGACGCACCTTGAGTCCTACCCGGTACTTTCGCAACAGTCCAACCAGCACAGCAACGAATTCAACTTGGCTGAACTTTTTGCCTGGGCACATGCGAGGGCCGGCCAGCCAGGGCGCGAACAGGGCTCCTTGGGGAGGGTCGGCGAGCACTTCTTTCCCCTCGGCGTTCCTTGTGATCCATCGCGACGGCTTCCACTCCATACTATCGGGTCCCCAGTACCGTGGGTCCGTGTGGACGGCGTAGATGTTCGGGGTCACATATGTCTTTGGCGGGACGACAATCTTTTTGTCGCCGACCTGCAGGACTTGAGTGTCGAGGGAATATCGGGCATCGTCGGGCAAGGGTCCATGAATTCGCAACGTCTCGTACTAGTAACCCAAGTCAAAATCACTCATTACACACTCGGAAAGGGCTGGGTTTACTCACCATGGTGGCCAAGCACCTGACAAGCAAAGGAAATGCTTCGTCATAGTTGTCCGTCTTTGCGACGACGCTTTCCACTTCCTCCCTGAGCCATTCCTGCACGTCCTGGTACCGTGCCAAAGACGGAATGGTGAATGTCAGGGCACCGGCGGTGGTCTCGTACCCTCCCAAGTTCAACACGAAGAAATTGCCGTACAGCTCCTCGTCACTGAGGAAGAACCCTTTCTGGCCGGCAACTTTTTCTCGCTTGGCGGCTTCGTTGGCGCGCACGAGCGAGCTGACAATGTCGGCTTTGGCGTCGGACTGCGCGTTGAACCGGGCAATCGACTCACGAATGTACTCTCTGAACTCGTGGAGGTTCAAATGGACGTTTTGGATGCTCTGGGGCAGTAAGAAGCTGGGCAGTTTGACGTGTCGAAAGATCCAGACGAGGAAGATGTTGCGGAAGATGAACGACAGAGACTCGGCGTACGAGACCCGGTGCTGGTCCTGCACAATGTGCTTCAAGCCACCGGCGAAGTCGTAGCTTTGGCCGAGGCCCACCGCAGACAGCACATGGAGGGCCGCGAGGGCGACATCAGTCTCAACGTTTTTGAGAGTCAGCTCGCCGTTGGTGGTGTCCTGTCTGCGCTTCATCTCTTCGCACATCTGTCCGGACTGTCGCATCGCCTCGGTCCACACGAGCCGGTGGTTGGATTCCTTGAAAACGGCGGCCGCAATCTTGCGATGGCGCTGCCAGTCCTCGCCGTTGATGCTGACCACGTTGGGCCCGAAGAGATTGAAAATGTCGTATTGCTCCGGCGGCTTGATCCAGATCTTCCACCGCGACATGATCTCTTGCACCGCGGTTGGGTCGTTCACGTACAGCTCATTACGGCCCGACCTGACCACGGCAAAGGCATCGCCTAGCTTCTGGTGAGGGTGGTAGTACGCGCTCACGGACCAACTGATGTAGCTGAAGTCCAACCATCCGCCGAACGGGAGGTTCCTGATCCAGGCGAAGCGCCGCCAGAAGATGAGCCACAGCGGATCTTGCCACGAGACGGGCGTCACAATCAGGGAGACGCCGAGCTTCCTGGCCTCGATGTAGTGGACGATCAGCTTCAGGATTCGAATCAGCACCAAGCTGATCAAGACTATTCCGATGGCCGAAAGCCAGGTCCCGGCCGCTGCTGTTGAGAAGGCCATCTTGGGCAATAAAGTGATGGGACAACAAGTACCAAGTATACAGTGGAGGACACAAGGGGATCAACCTTGCAAGGGAGCCGTGAGATTCTTAAGGGCTTTTTAGCCCTCCTGAGGTTGGCCGATAAAACCCTTCTCCCAGAAAAGGCGCAGATCCGGGATACTCACCCCAGTGAACCTATAATCTTATCCAAGCATACCCAGCTTCAAAGGCTCTGGTGGAGCAGGCAACCCAACTTTGTTGCAAACTCGGCAAGAGAGAGGTCAACTCCCTCTGCGGTGGATGGAACAAGAAATTATGCTCGAAAGGCTCGGGGAGGGACAACATGTTGCGTACCAGACAGTGGCCATCTCCTAGCAGCCGGGGTCCGGGGAACATTGTGGGGAAATCCATTCAATTCAACGAAGCCGACTGGGTCATGTACCGAGTATTCATTGGCCCCCCACGGGTTGGAAAAGGACCCACAGAAATTCCACTTGCAGTTAAGTTTTCGTCATTCCGATCTCTTTGGGGAAAGTCCTGAACTAAACGGGTTCGGGACCCCATTGGACAGACACTCAGGTATGCTTCCCGTTGTTTCTTGGAAGTCGAGTCAATCACAAATTTCGGGTGCGCACTCTAGGCTTTCTATTCTCCCATGTCTCCACTGCCGGGACAAAGATAAGCTTGGTGTGGTGCACAAAATCCAACGGTAATCCACGGACTGGCCATGTTCCCAAGTTACGGCTGGCATTATCCATCGACCAGCAAATCAGCTCAAGCAAGGGAATAAATACTGTCTGTCGCCCAATGAAACTGTGGTACTCTCCCCCGGCGCACACGATTCTGAATAGTGACAGTCCCCAACATACTCTTTTAGACAATCATAAGCCGAATACCAACCACCACTAGCACACATACTTCATGGACGGATCATTGAAAGCCAAGGTAATTGCCGTGACGGGCGGCGCGTCGGGTATTGGCCTCGCTGTTGCAGAGAAACTGCTCAAAGTGGGCGCGAATGTCGCCATCGCCGATCTGGCCAAAGACGCTCCCAGCAGTCTCAGCGCGGCAGCGACATCTGGTTCCGAGTATAGCTATACAGTGGTAGACGTGTCTTCGAGAGACGCCGTCCACAAATGGGTCAAGGACACGGTAGCGCGGTTTGGCCGTCTTGACGGCATGGTCCCGAATGCCGGCATCGCCCACCAATCCAACACGTACGACGACGAGGTTCTGCAGCGGACGCTGGCGATCAATGTCGTCGGGGTGTGGAACTGCGCCACCGAGGCCTACTACCAGTTTCGAAAGCAGGGCTCCAAGGGCTCCATCGTCAGTACCACCAGTGCCAACGCAATCAGGCCGGGCGCGTTCACTGCAGCGTACAATGCCTCTAAAGCCGCCGTTGCCAGCTTCACCAGGACGTGGGCGATTGAATGGGCCGAACAGGGCATTCGCGTGAATACAGTCGCGCCCGGTAAGATGCTCTTCCCGCTTCACTCCCTCCGCGTGCCGTATTCCATGTTTCATGTTCTATGGGTTCACTCAGGGACGCTTCGTTGAATCACTTTGCTGACGCTTCTTGCCCTCTGGCTTTTCGGGGAGGGGACAGGAATCGTAAAGACAGGCATGCAGCAAACTCTGCTACAGTCCGCGGACGCAGGCGACGAGGTCCCAGCGACCATCCTCGCGTTCGTCAAGGAGAAAACCCCCATGAGGCGAATAGGCCAGCCGGAAGAGCTGGCGGAAATGTATGTGTTTTTGTTATCGGACGCGGCCTCGTTCATCACGGGCGCGACCATGAGCGTCGACGGTGGGCTTACGGCGTAGGTGGGCGATGTAGCTTGGGGATACGTACATGGACTGCATGTCCTCAAGGGCTGTGATGAACAGGAGACTATTAGAATGGCAAGATTCCGGCACGCTGCACTTGGTGAAAAGCATTGGCTCTGTCGGGTATAACACCAATTCAGTTATCATGGAACGGAACGAAATCTGTGTCTTCACTGATGACCATCCACCAGACGAAGCCCGAGACAAGAGTTTCGGTTTCTTTGCCCCGATCATCGTCCATGTCTCGTACCATGTCAAGGCGATGGTGATGGCGATGCCCCCACCTTCCCTGGACAAAATCCTCCTTAAACTGGAGTCTGATAGCGCCGACCATGATGTGGTCACTTGTCGCATTTCTTCTCCGCACGGGATGGGTATGTATGCTAATATGCAGGGAATCAAAGCCACTTACCGAGTACTTAATGTGGCACACTGAGATCCCGAACCGATATAGCCTAGTCAGTTGTACTTGCGCAGAGCGTCATGGCCCCCGTGGTCTTTTCTCCCCCTGCCCTCTTTTTTGCCGATCCATATCTGAGAGTACCCGTCATTGGTCCAAAGTCAGATCTGTCATTTGTGCATGGAGATGGAATTGTGAAAAGTTACAGAGAGACAAAAGAATCCAAACAAAAGCTGCGGTGGTTCGAGAATTTGCAGTCCAAACAAACAATGCAACTACAGCAACAACCACAACCACAACCACGCCGCTTCAAGCCAGAATGTCAACGTCGTCTCCAAGATGCGCCCTCGTCACAGGTGGAGGTGAGTTTCTCTGTACCTTTCTCCTACTCCCCCTGATACCTACATGCAGCATGCACGCATGCTCGGTGGTACTCTTTGATAACACGGGCGAGAAACTCGGCCACGCGACCAGCTTCGGGGATGGGATTGAGCGTTGTGCAAGACTTGGTCAGTCAAGGCTGGAACGTCGAGATTGTCGACCTCGACGTCAAAATGGGCCATGACGCCGAGGCCCAGCTGGGCCAGAAAGTCCACTTTACCCGCGCAAACGTCGTCGATTATGGGCAGCAAGCGAGCGCGTTTGCACAGGCATGGAAGAGATGGGGGCGGATTGATCTAGGTATGATGTCCTATACTATTCTCTTGCTCTGACCAGGGCCCGTTTTCTTTTTGTTGGGAAGGTTTTCGCTGGTCTCGATGTGATACTCGATAACTGAGTTGATCGTGATTGACAGTTTTTGCAAACGCGGTATGAGACTTCAATCCCATTCCGTCTAGGGCGGTCCCATATGGGAGAGAGTGGTATTAACTGCAGTACACAGGGTATTCTGGATCGCGCCGACTTTAGCGCCCCAGCTCCAGAGGACGCTTCAACCGGCGCTCCCCCCAAGCCGGACGTCTTGACCGTCGACGTGTGCCTGTACGGCGTCATCTGGTCGTCGTATCTCGCTCTGCACTTCTTTCGCAAGAACCCAGACCGCAGCGGCAGGCTCGTCATCACGTCGAGCCAGGGTGGCATCTATCCGACACCGCTGGCGCCGCTGTACGGCTGTGCCAAAACGGGGGTACGTCTTTGTGCCTAGCACCTTGCTATCTTCCCACCCTGCTCGTCTGGCTCAGCTAGTGAAGGCTCAAATATGACTGACAGACCGCTACATGAGACCAGATTGTCGGATTCGTCCGCTCTCTCGGCCTGCGTATAAAAACCCTCGGCGACCCCATCACAGTCAACTGCATCTGCCCGGGCCTAGTCCCCACGCCACTGGCCAACACGGCCCTCCTGGCCGCCATCCCCGAGGACATGCAGACGCCGACCTCGACGATCATCGAGGCCGTCAACCTCTTCATCAATGACGCCTCCCTATCCGGCCAGGTCGCCGAGTGTAGCGGGACCGACGTCATTCTGCGCGAGGGCCTGCCCTACGCCAACGCCGCGGCCGAGTACATGGGCGATGGCAAGTCGGCGGACCGGATTGATTTTGCCGCCGCGGTCGCGGACATCAGGGACAAGGCGAGGCAGTATGACCAGAAGTTGAGTATGGTGGGGTAGATTGGATATCCCAGGGTGATGAGATGAACCATCTAATCTTTACTAGAAGAAGGAGGGTGCAGTTTTTGAGAGAGATAGAGGGAAAGAGAAAAATGATAAGAGCTATTGAGACACACAGCATACTGGAAGATTGTCCGTTCATTGTCAAGTCCCCTTATGCTGACTTCGAATATACCAGTTGACTTGGGATATGAACCATGCTGAACTCAATAGTCTTATATAGGTGTCTTGCTGACGATACGCTCATTTGCTGGTCCTATCGCATAGTCCCTGCTCAATCTACAGGACAAACTGGGAAAAAGATCACGCTTTTTCCACCCCACATATTATTACCGGACTGGTATACTCATACTCCTCGCCTCCTAAAAGATGGCCAGAGCATGCGGATAGGATCCCACTCCACCTAGAAGGAACATCATTGTCAGCTAGCTCCCTTGCGAGAGAGCCCAAAAAAAAAGAGAAAAAAAAAACCCCCCCCAAAGGCAAGAAGGGGAGATCAATACCTGGCACGTTTGGCGGCGAACTCGTGAAGAAAAACTCGTACCGGCCCAGCCTCTTACACGTCTCGGACAGTTTCTCCAGGTCAAACAGCTCCCCGAGCCCGAGACCCCACAGCGGGATCAGGATCAGATGGAGGTTGAGCGACGAGGGCTGCGGCAGCGCCTCGAAACCCGGGTTATCCGCCGCCACGATGCTGAAGTAGTTGTCGTGCAGGAAATCGAGCATTTCCTCGGTCTGTTCGACGCCCGGGGTGCCCAGCTCGTGTCCGGGGATCTTGGCCAGCTGTTCGCGTCCGAGACTGTCGAGGTTGTTGTATTTCCAGATGAAGCCGGTGCGGAGGATCAGGATGTCGCCGTAGCGGAACTCGATGCCCTGAGCCTGCGCGCAGGCGCGGATGGATTGCGCGGAGATGGGATGCGATTGGTGTGGATCGTAGCTGCGGCCGGTGAATTCGAAGTAGTCGATGAGGACGCCGCGGCCAACTGGGAAGTAGCATTAGCTTTCTTCTCGCTTTCACGAGGAGATAGTCACTCACCAATACCCTTGTCGGCCCAAGTTTGCAGTCCAAGTCGAGGACTGGTTTCGATATCATGCTGGGTCGTCTGACAAGGTCTGAGCCCTAGTGTCCTCGCCGTAGCTCATGGACATGCTTACGTTGTTGTAGTACAACCTCTTTTCTCCCTCGGTCAAGCTCACCTGTATCAATCAATCAATTCTCATCATGTCCTAGTGCCAGCAAACAAAGGGCCACGGGCTGACTTACGTGACGCAGTCCGTCCCACTGTGGGCAGACGATGGTCACACGTTAACAACAACCTCACTCCTTTCACTGCTGCTTTGATGACCGGAACAAAACATACCTGTGAGGACGTCTGCGTGTTGAAGTGCATGACATCGTCGTTGGCGAAGCCCAGTTTGCCTTTGATCTCGTGGTGGAATGGTTCTCGGCCGAACAGCGTCGGACTGGGGAGGGTCATCGGCCAGCTGCACCATGTTAGTTGTCATGCTATCAATGTATATCGTCGTCGCGGCTTCATTCATACTTCAAGCTCACAACCTCCCCAGTCTTGATGAGGTCCGCAGCTGCCGCAGTGCGCCGTGGCGTCAACATGTTCAGCCGGCCGAGCTGCCGAGTAAGTGGTGCGTGTAAGCAAGTAATTTGAAGTAAGTCCACACGTTGTGTGTGATATGATGCGACCAAGGCCAAACAATGTTCCTGCCGCTCACCTCATCGTCTTTGCCCCAGAACCAGAGCGCACCGGCCGGAGCGTCAGGGATGGACGGCAGCTCCGACCGCTTGGGCAGGTTGTCGGAGTTTGGGTCGAGGGTGAGCATTTCGTCGTCCCTATTCTATACAGGCTCACAGGGTGGTGATGTACTGTACTCGAGGGGGAAAACAATACCAATCTTTGGCGATTTTTGAGAAAATGTAATGAACATGTGGTCAATCGGCATGGTCCAGTCGAGGCAAGATCCTTGCACGGTATCATGGTATCCACCCCATCGACGCGCTTAAACCCCATGTGCTCGGGAAATCCACACCAACGAGTTTCATGACAAGGGTCGGCCGTGGTTATGTAGGTGGATTCTTTACGGGCCGTATTTCTCGGTACAGATACGAGTGGTTAATCTCGGGTTCGATGTGGTCCACCTGGTGGGGAGAGGGGGGGCATTGCCTTAGTACGAGGTATGTCCGAGGAGACCCACTGAGTCCCGAATGGGGAATCGATGCCATTGCTATTGCTATTACTGTTTCGCTTGCACAGTGACACTCCGCGACATAACCGGCCATGAGACAAGTATGAGGACACCCACATCATTCGTGTTACTGATTGCAATATGTCATAACGCAATGCAGACTGCTTAGACCAGATCCAGACTAGACTAGACCAGACTAGACTAGAAAACCCAGTTACACCGTGCCCCCCGTCCTGCTGCGTCGCTTATACCGAACCGGAAGAGCTGGCTTAAAAATCGCCTGCCAGCTCCGAATGTCGGCCCAGAACCGGGCATGGTCAAAGTCCGGGACCAGCTCGAGGTCGAACTCGCGCATCAGCTTGACGGCTATGAGTCGCAGTTCCTGCATGGCCAGCGCGCGGCCTATGCACAGGTAGCTGCCGATGCCGAAGGGGATGTAGGCCATGGGGACGTGGTTCCACTTCTTGTCCCGTTCCGAGTCGATCCAGCGCTCAGGCACGAAGTCGAGAGGGTTGGTGAAATGTTTGGCGTGGCGCTGCGCGGCCCAGGCGTTGACTGAGACCTGTCGTGTGAGAGGTCAGTGTCAGTGTCAGTGTCAGTGTCGGTGTCTGTGCCAGAAGGAGAGGCTCGCGGTTCTGGAAGCAGAGATCTCTTTCTCGTGGCAACTTACCAGTGTCCCCGCGGGGATGAAATGGCCGTCAATCTCAGTGTCCCGGATCAGGCGGCGTTGCATTCCATTCGGAGCGGGAGGGACCAGGCGCAGGGCTTCTTGTATGGCCCCGTGAAGATACGGACATGTCTCGATACCTGCAAATCCAAATCAGTATACGGACGTTAATCAAGCCCTCGAAGAGTAATACCCAGCATCCCAGCCTCCAAGGGAGATTTCCCGTCCCAAGCTTGGTCTATCTCGTCGCGGAGTCTCTTATACACCTTCCGGTCCCGCAGAACGAAGTAGAAGAGAAACCTATGACCGAGTCAGCGCGATACACCGCCTCCGCTATATCACACGACGCTTACGCCATCGTTGTGGATGTCGTGTCGCTGCCAGCGATGAAGAGCACCGGCGAGTCCGCCCGTAGATGAGCCTCTGCATTCTTCCTACACAGCCATGAGTGAGCTTGTGCAACGATTCTGAAGAATGTGCCAGACTTGCGCATGTTTGGTATAAGAATCTATCAGATGCGAGAAGATATCATGAGGCTCGGTGCCCTGCAGCCTTCTCTCGTCGTACTGCTTGGAGCCCAGCTCGCGGAATTTGATAGACTGTTGCTTCACCTCTTCCGATATGGGGAAGTAGTAGGCCAGAGGCGAGATCCATGGTATGTTGGAGACGACGAAGAAGATCTTGAGGCCGCTTCGGATGAAGCCCGAGTAATCTCTATTCCCCTCTGCATCATGGTCAGCGCGAAGCATCTTATCAGGAAAAAAGAGAAAAAAACGTACCGCCCGTGATCAGACCAAAGTCCTTTGCAAAGGCCAGTTCGCCCATCACGTCGAAAGCATAGTAGTCACACCAGTCTACAAAGTTGACAGTTTGGCCTGCGACAATCAGCTTTGGTTCATCCATAGAGACTGGGCTACAGACCCTCGAACTTGTGGAGTTCGCCAATCAACCGGTCGAGAAGGCGATTGAACATGGGAGAAAAGGACTTGAGGCTTTTCTGGTTGAATGCCGAGTCCCAGAGCCGTCGCCGCTGCTTGTGCTCCTCGAAATCGACCAATGCATTGATTGGGACCCCTTCGCCTTCTGTATAGACGCTGGTTTCAAAGTATGCGCCCTTGTTGACCTTTCCCACCAAATGTTTCACGGCAGAGGCCGAGCGGAAGGAAAGTTCATTGGGACCAATTCTGACCACATCACCGTACTGTTTCCAGCATCAGCCGATCGCACAATATGGGAGCAAAGTCGGTTGAGAGATACCTTGTCGTGGATTTCCTGCATATGATCGTGAAATTTACCTGGCAATGCGTAATAGACTCCCTCCAGCTTGGTCAACTTCGCCGCCCAGGGACCTGGAAACTTTCGAAGAGGGTGCAAGAACAGTCGGTAGATGGAAATGCTCAGTCTGCATACAACCTAAGTCAACATGGTCGTCACGAAGAGGCACGCAAGCACCAACCCAAGGGTGAACAGATTCACCGTGGCGAAGAGAAGTGTAGCTGCTATGATCGACAGCGGATCGAAAGCTGTCTGAGAGGAGGCCGTCCATCCTAGTGCAGCGGCGACAAGCAGCAGAAACTGTCGTAGAAAGGAGCTATCCACATCAGCCTATCTCCTCCTTACGAGGAATGTGGTGTGTGTCACGGCTTACACGACGTCTGGCTCGCGCCTCTTGTAGATAGCATGGGAGAGCTAGGAATAGATCATCAGCCTAGCTGTTCGGCATGCTCAAATTCATGGCTTTAGCTCACCAGGCCTGTCGTCACCGCCGAGAGGAGTATGCTATTTGAAACAGCCCACATGTTTTTCCGGCGTATAAGTCTCTCCAGAGGCCAGCGTTGTAGCGTTGTCTTATTCCAAGAGAATCATCCAGAGCGAAGAGCGGCACTGCAGTAATTTCAGAATAACCAGCCGAGTCCGGACAAGGAGTGCTTCCGCTGGTAGATAGTATTTGTGTCTTCAGAGCGCCCATCCCGCAGGGATTCGGGAGAGACTGGATCGAGGAGTGTAACCGAACATCCGATTCGAAGGGGCAGGAATGCCTTTTGTGGGGGTACACAACGCGACCACAAAGCCTGCAGAGGGTGGCAAGCGGCTCGGCCTCATGGACGGAACAAGTGTGTTATACATTTCCATAACAGGGAATTATATCGGTATACGTTGAGTATAGAGCGATGACATGGCTGTTGTGGATGGCTGATTTCCTACCCGAGTATAGAACATCAGGCAATTTATATCCAGTTTGCATAGTGTTGCCTAATGCTGCCGTTTTCGATGCACAATCGTGCCTTTTCAAGTTGCTATCCGTCTTGTTGTTCCAGCAACTACTAAAGAAAGTTATGGTATGGGTGTTGGTGGTAGCTGAAGACCTCTGCTGGCGAAAGACGACAAGCTGGCAATACTTTAATAGTGTAATCTTACTGTGACTGACTTCCAAGGAACTATGAGAGTGACTTCCCCAGCAGAGTCTCGAGTGCAGCGACCAATTCTCTGCCTTGCTCGACACTCGCGCCCCTCGATCGCCACGCGACAAAATTATCCGGCCTGACCAAGATTGCCCCTCCGTTCTCAATTCCACGAAGACTATTCCATCTCTTCTCCATGTCCCTGTACTCGAAAGACGTGGCTGGTTGTTTGTCGTCAGTCGGAATCTGGACATCCACAATCTCAAGTGAAGAACTACGCAGCTTCGTGACCGCCGAGATCCAGTCACCACCATGCTCGTCCGTGATCAAGACAAATCTCGGCAAGCTTCCGACCAGATCGTGCGTGGACACGGCTTCGTCTCCCTTGGCCAACCAGACGTGCGGCAGACGATGTCCGGGCCGCGTCGTGGGGATGTAGCGTTGACCGAGAGGGTCTGATGCTGGAGGAGGACTGCCATCACTAATGGTGGCACCGTCCTCGTAGCGGTATCCCAGCTCAATTTCCGAGGCAGAGAACTCGATGTCTTGACTTTGCAGGATGCGTTGGACCTGGGCTCGTTCGGTTTTGCCCATCTCCGAGTCGTCGAACAGCCGTTTGAATCTCGCCACGTTGGCTTCGATTTGGCCGGGGATCATGCCGATGGCCGCGTCGAGAACCCTTCTGTTGTCTGTAGTGAAGGCGGCCTTTTCCAATCGAGAGTCAGTCAGCCAGTGATTTGTATATGTATAGACCAAGAAACGCCGTTGACTCACCCAATCGCAGTTTCTCTGGCCAACAGGTCTCCTCTCCCTGGAATATGTATCCAAGAGTTTAGGACTGGAGTGACCGCTGCACACCAATGCAAGCTTCCACGCAAGATTGTGAGCATCTGTCACGGCTGTGTTCATGCCCAAACCGGTTGTAGGGGGATGGCGATGTGCTGCATCCCCTGCGAGGAATAGCCGGCCTTCTTGGTATTTGCTCGAGAGAACGCGCTCCTGGATCCAGTGGCTGATGTTCAGTATCTCGAGCTCCAGATCTGGGATCCTCAGCAGGCCACGCAGTCGTGGCACCAGGCTTTCTTCGTTGAACCGTTCCGGATCGTCCATGCGATGACCGAAATGAATCGACCATTCTTCCGAGTGCTTTCCCCATGTCGGACCGGTGACGACGAGCGCACCACTGTGTGTGATTGTACCGCCTTCGGGGTTCAAGAAGTGGCATATCAAGGTCCGATCTAGATGTAAGGCCTTGATCAGCAGTGAGGGTATGTCTTGGGGAAGTCTGACACTTACCATCCCAATACTTAGACAGGTCGGCCTTGAAATGCACAGAGACCTTGTCTTGCAGGCGTTTACGGCCTTCCATCACCGCCCCAATATGTGGACCAACGGTCTTGCCTCCATCTGCTCCAATGAGATAGTCGGCACGGTAGTGAGTGGTGACATTTCTTGAGTCCACCACTGTGACCAAGACTTGCCGGCCGTCATCTTGAATCTCCGTGACAGTATGACCAAACCGGATGTTTCGTGGATTTCTCTCTTCGGCAACCCGGCGAAGGATAGGCTCCGTTCGGATCAGAGGCAAATTGCACGGGAGCGTGGGTGACTGCGTTCTGCTCTCCAGTTAGCGACCCCAGCCCGAATTGAGATCTTGAATCCTTACTTGTAGGTTTCATGCATAGCGGTTCCCTCGTAACCACCGAAGCATTGCAGGCTTCCAAACTTCTTTTGGTCAAACGGCCCGTCACCTCCCAGGGAACTCTGCCACAGCATCTGGCACATGTTCTGCTGTGGCGATGCTTCTTTGTAGATGGCCTCGGATAGCCCGTGCTGCCGGTAGATCTCCATCGTTCGCTGATTGATGTAGTGCGCCTGAAACTATAGTCAGACAAGGGTACAGTGGAATTGGACAGGGCTGTATAGCCGCCGTACCTTGGGCAGATACGATGTCGCTTCATGGCGTTCGAACAATACATGCGGCACGCCATAGTCAGAGAGGAAGCTGGACAGAGTCAATCCACAAGCGCCGCCTCCAATGATGATCACCGGAAAGTGCGTCGGTTCTGCGATGTCGGCAACCATGGTGGGCGAGGACGTGCAAAGGAAATCCAGGTGGTACTCCAAAGGCAGTAACCGGCAGACCGACAGTCACAGAAAATCGAGTCAATGTATATGGCAGGCGTCTTCGATGCGTACTGCTACCATTGGTCACTCGCGCAGCAGATACTTTGCCGAGCTCACGAGACGGTCGACCTCACGAGACGGATCAAATCTGGTTCGGAATAACGTACTTGGACCATCCACGCGATGGTCTGGCCGAGGGTTTCCTCATAACAAGGCTAGTCCAGCTCGGTCCGCAATCAGTACAGGTAGGTTTCGGACCAGTCAGGTTCTTGCCGATCGGTAGATACCTTTCTATTTAGGCCCATTTGTCCTTGGCCTACCCAGATACACCGAATTCGAGTCCGGTCATGCGAGAATTAGTGACTCCGGTGGTGGAACAAGGAGTTCTACTGGGTGCCAAACACCCGGTCGGCGAGGCTTCAACATGCTTGACCTATACTCTACAGTCGGCTAAGAATTGATCCCGTCCATCTCTTCTACGGCAATTGGAGTCTCTTATCCGGCTCTCGTTCGTACAATATCGTATTCTCCATGACCCCAATGTTTTCGATCTCAGTCTCCAGAACGTCTCCGTCTTTCAGCCATGCTTGGGGCTTCATGAAGAAGGCGACACCAGAGGGCGTCCCAGTCATGATGACCGACCCTTTGCCCACGGTCGTACCCCGGGTAATATGTCGAAGAACAAGAGGAAGATCAAAGATCCAGTCGTCCGTGGTGGCGTTCTGCCTCTCCTTCCCGTTGACTCGCGTCTTTACCCTGAGCTGCCTGGGATCCGGAATGATTCTCTTGGACGAAATGACCGGTCCAAGAGGGGCAAATTTGTCAAAGGACTTTGCTACGGCCGGTTGACCGTTGCCACGGGCGGCATTCTGCCAGTATCTGGAAGATACGTCGTTACCAACCGTGTAGCCCAAGATATAATCGAATGGATCTTCTTCTTCAGTGATGTTCTTGCAGTCTTTTCCGATAACGACCGTCAATTCGACCTTTGACACCATGTCAACCACATGATTTTTGGAGGGTCATTTGTTAGGGGATCTCAAACCTCGTAATCTAGCTCTATGCACTCCGGATGGACTGAGATTGTGTCGAATGCCCCGGCCTTTGCTCCTGAGCGCAAGGTCAGTTCTATCAACACCACTCGATAGACATCGTATAACTACCTGGGAGCTTGGTGAAGATCAGAGGGTACTGGGTAAACGGTTTCTTCAACGTGTTAGCCACCTCGCCCGACTGACGAGACTCGTGTATGTGAGACGTGCCCCGGCTTCTCCAGCATGAGACTTGTAGTTCATGCCAATGCAATAAATGACTGGTATGTCCGCGAGTGGTGGAAGAACCTGTGACAACCATTCAGCGAGCTTCAGACGCGAGAGTACAGGGACCTACCTCAGCGATTGTTCTGGTTTCCGGAAGAAGTTTGAAGTCGGGATCCCATGGACTTTCTCCCGAATAGACAGGCACGGAAGAGCCGATGAGCCCACTCTTGGTGATTGCTGGTAGCCCCTCCGCTTCGCCCTGGTAGATGTCCCCATTTGCATCCTTGAACCTGATGAGTTTTCCAAAGTCTGCCATCTCTACCGAACTAACAGAAAGACAACAATGGGGTTGATATCGCTTGACTTTTTCGAGCTTCTCGTTACTCCTCAAGCACAATGACAATGAGACAAAGCGATGGAGATCCATTGACAAACCGTACAAGTAACAAAGTATATGTGGAGATTGGGTTTGAACTAGACTGTTTTGATACGGATCAACTCGTGACGCTGGACCGGGACCAATCGCCTGGCTTCCTCCCTGGGTGGAATCATTTCGGTATTTCAATACCAATCATGTGGCCCAAGCTTCTACTTGCAAGAACTAAACCAGATTTGACCGGTAGGCCACAGTACCGAGTAGACCCTCTAATTAGTATCCGTGGCATTCCGCAATGGGGAATGGTCATGCTGGTCCGCTCTACAAGTCACGTTACGTGTGCCCGGCAGATGTTGAATGAAATGCTGCGCGAAAGTCGCGACGACGATGGGATACTCGAACCTGAAATTCTTTGAGAAACAGTGTTATTGAAATCAACCGGACCTGTGTAGCAGTGACGATGGCGTCCAACCACAACCCCCGCTGTCTCTGGCAGCCCCGCGACCCTTCCAAGACAATGTTGAGCAAGTTTCGTCGCTTTGTTAACGAACGACATGGCCTCGATCTGAAGAACTATCAAGAGCTCTGGAAATACTCAACTGCGGTCGAGACGGCCAACGACTTTTGGGTCGATGCATTCGTCTTCGTGGGATTGAAGGGAGACGTTGTCCCAACTATCGCGCTGGCGTCCAGAGTGCGAAGTATACCACTCCAGCGTCTTGTCGGATTGATAACTGACTGTATCAGGATAGAGAGAGGTTTCTGCCTCCCCCGATCTGGTTTCCCGAGGTCAAGCTCAATTTCACAGAGATGTTGTTGTCGGGTCGCGATCCGCGCAAGGTCGTCCTCTACACTTGCACAGAGGGCGGGAATGATGTCCAAGATGTAACGTGGGGGCAACTCATCGCGCAGGTGACGAGGATGGCCGACGCGATGAAGTCGTCCGGGGTGGTCCAAGGCGACCGAGTGGCTGGGGTGCTCTCAAATCGACTTGAGACAGTCGTCGCCTGCCTAGCCACCTTGTCCATGGGTGCCATTTGGTCCACTTCTTCCCCAGACATGGGAGTCGAGGGTGTCCTGGACCGCGTACGCCAGATTCGACCAAAGCTGTTGTTCGTCGAGAGCGATGTTCTCTACAACGAACGAATTCTGGATCAGAGGGAAAAGAACAGGGCGTATGCCAAATCCATGCTCGTGACTCCCGAGTTCACGAATAGCGTGGTTATACCGAGGAGTCAGCAAGTGCATGAGGACCCGGATCTCAAATTGGTCTCCCTCGACACCTTCCTCAAACGGGCTAAAGGGAGACCCTTGGACTTCAAACGGCTGCCGTTCGCACATCCGGGCTTTATTGTGTATTCATCAGGCACGGTTAGTCAGTCCCATACGAATAACACCAATATGCTTTTATATGTGACTGAGCTCTTTCCAGACAGGGCCACCCAAGTGTATCGTCCACAGCGCTGCGGTAAGTGCAGCTGTCCATCTCCGGGTGGAAACCCGCAGTTTGACAAGATTTAGGGGCTTCTACTCCAGTCGAGAAAGGATTCTGTGTTGCATTTCGACGTCCAGCCGGGTGATAACATCCTACAGTACACAACGGTAATCCTACAGCCATACTGCAAAGACAGATGTTAGTACCTTGTTAACCATGCGCTCTTGCAGACAGGTTGGATCATGTGGGGAAAGGTAATATGCGGGATCGGATACGGTGGTCGGACTGTCATATATGACGGATCGCCACTGAAACCGGACCCACTGGTCCTTCTGCGGTTGGTATCGAGACTCAGGTCAGTGCATGGTATACACATTGTCGATGACTACTGACCGAGAGGATGGAGGATAACGCATTTCGGGACATCTGCTGGGTTCCTGACACAGCTGAAAAATTCTGGTCTCAAACCCAGTTCGTCAAGACCTTTTAGCATCACATGAGCGATTCTGCTGACGCACCACAGGGGACATGATCGATCTTTCTTGTCTAAAATGCGTCACTTCTACAGGAAGCACGTTGACCGCGGAAGTCAGCGAATGGTTCTACGATGTGGGATTCCCACGACACGTGCATCTCGTGTCAACGAGTGGCGGTACTGACATCGCCGGCTCATGTAAGTAACCTTCACATGGATCACATCTGGTGAGCACGCTAGTACTGACTGTGCAAAGTGGTGACGGGAAACCCGACACTTCCACTCTACTCTGGCGAAATCCAGTGTGAGACGATAGGTATGGCGACACACATTGCTGATGCCGAAGCGACGAATGCCGTCTCTGTCAAACAAATAGGCCAAGCAGGGGAGCTCGTCTGCCGTATGCCTTTTCCCAGTCAACCTTCATTCTGGGGGGAGAAAACTCTCGAGAGATACCGCGCGTCATATTTCGAAAGATACGGAGACAAAATTTGGTTTCAAGGCGACTTTATTCAAATGAACCCCAAGACTCACGGGTTCCTGATGCTGGGGAGATCGTAAGTTCTTCTGAGCCTGACGATTCATTGACTTGGCGTGGTCCTACAGTTCTGACTGACACGTTGTGGATAGCGACGGGGTCCTCAACCCGTCTGGAGTGCGATTCGGATCCGCGGAGATATACGAGGTCGTGGAAAGGATCCCCGGTATAGCGGACTCTTTGTGCGTAGCTCAACGTCGTCCACATGACCAGGATGAAGTTGTCGTGTTGTTTGTCAAGATGGCCAAAGGTCACAAATTGACCCCGAGGCTGAAATCGACCATCGCAACCGCCATTCGCACAGCTCGGACACCCAGACACGTACCAAAGTATATTTTCCAAGTGCCGGACATCCCATACACGATCAATGGGAAGAAGATTGAGCAAGCAGTCAAAGCGATCATCTCCCGTGGCAAGTCGAAACCGAACGGGGCCGTGGCCAATCCGGAGTCGTTCAAATACTTTGAGCGCTTCTACGAGATCGAGAAACAAGCCCAGGGGGAACTGGTTCTGGCCAAGATATAGAGTTGCAGATTCTGTCAGAGCGCTGCCATGATGAATTTCATTGACGGCGTAGCCTTCGGAGGTCTTGCTCTTAGACAGAGGACGAGGGTTGCACTGGCGAAGTATACATAGCTCGAGATTCGTATGTCATTCCAGCAGAGGTTGATGGTCACCTTCTTGTACGACATGATGGTTTCGCCGCAAAATTAGACTCTTGCATGCTGTAGTATACCTCGTACGCAATAGATGAATCGGATCTGTAATCTCATGTCGTGCCCTCGAGTCTGTGTTACAGGCGATAAGTCAGCGCAACAAATGGTGCAATTGTAGGATCAAACTCCTCGGTGGTTATAGCTCACACATGAACGATGATGGAAGCTTTTATTCTTTCATCCATGTGCATAAGCTTCTGTGACTTCTGCGGACACGTTTCACAAAAAATATTGGACGATATAATCTTAGGCATGGCGAATCGGTGGGTAGGATAAAAGAGCCATGCAAATCATGCAACACTTCATATTAATAGCCTGATACTATTTAAACTAATCACACGACTTGGGCCTCTCCACAAGGCCTCAGGTCACTAAAGATACTTAGCCACCTGTCGAGAGGAGCGACATACCCCATCCCCTGCTGCCTATACTTTGGTTTCTCAAACAGGAAACACTCGAGGGGCGGTAGTCTTGAACTCTCTATTTTGAGCCCAGTCACACCCCTAGACTTGCTCGTGAACCTTTTCATCCGTTTCGTGGCCCCGTTTCGTGCCAAATTGCAGTTTCCTAGCGACGTTGTTGTGGAGGAACTTTTCGATGTTGGGGACCCAGAACGACATGACGATGAGGATGACGCCGAAGGGGATCGTCGCGAAGAAGACCATGCGGAAGCTCTTGGCGTAGGCCAGTTTCGCCTGCTCGGCGGCGATTCCGAGGATCTCGGGAGTGGCTCCTGGCACGGCGCTGAAGTCGCCCGTCGTGAGACCTGCAAAGAGTGCCGGGAGCGACGTCTGGGGTAAGCCGGCTTGCACGACCGCGGGCGCGATCAAGGCAGGCAGGTTCTTGGTGATTTCGGTGGTGGAGATGGAGATGTACAGTGCTTGGGCTACCGAGCCTGCGATCGTGCGTAGGGAACCCAGGACGCCACATGCCAGGCCGATGTCTGAGGGTTCGACCAGGAGTGAGACTCCTGCGAATCCAACGTTGTCGATGAAGCCGACGCTGAACGTGGCAATCACGCCAAATGCGATGGCCGAGGCGTGCCTAGCCGGACTGATACTCGCGAGAGCTGCGGTGAAGGTTGCGGCAAGGGTCGACGAGAGGATCGCTTGGTATTTGAGCTTGGGCAACACCGCCATGCACAGGCCGCTGAAGACCTGGCCGAAGATGACACCGCCTCCCACCACGGCCGACTGCCATCCAATCGAGATGATGTCGCTGGTAAATACGGTGCCAACAATAGTGGGCCACATGACCGTCATGCTGAAATAGACCATGCCGCCGACAGACGACGTCGTCACGACCGCGATGAAGCCGATGTTCTTGAACAGACGGGGTGGCATCAGGCCGTGACCTTTGACCACATATTGCTCTGATAAACAGCCAATCAGGCAACCATTTTCAAACAGTAAAAGGGTGGACAGAACCAGAAAGACTTACCGTATAGTCCGAACAGGATCAACAAAATTCCCCCGACGATGATCGTGCTGACCACATGGGCATCTGACCAATCGTAGACCTGTCCACCCCACGAGAGTCCTATAAGGAAAATGACAAGGCCGGCGCTGTAGAGGAATAGACCACCCCAGTCGAGCTCGAGAAACTGCCGCCACTCGGACTTGCCGTGCACATGTAGTTGTGTGTATCTGGGCGGATTGTAGCAAAGCACCAGCAACACGGTCGACAGGCCGGAGAAGATGATGCCGATGTAGTAGCTCCAGCGCCAGGTGGCTGCGGTGTGAAGAATGAACAGACGGGCGATGAGCGGACCGAACGTCGCCCATGGGAAGGTCAAGAAAAACACCAAGCCTACAATAGGCGTGCGATAGCGGTTGGGGACTATCTCTCCCAGAATCGTGGGAGACGACAGCTGGGCTCCCGCGGAGATGCCGGTGCAAATGTTGGCCCCGATCAGTGCTTCGACCGATTGCGCTGTGGCGCCCACGATGGCGCCGACGACACCAGACACATTCAACCAGATGGTGATCCACTTGCGACCGAAGATGTCGGACAAGCGACCATAAAGTAAAACGGACAGGCCGTAAGTCAGAGTCCATGCCGTTGCTACCCAGTTGATGTTTTTCGAGGGACCCAGATCTTGGTCCATCAGCATGCTAGTAACCAGTCAGTCAGACCACGACCCTGCATTGTCGATAAAGCAAAGACTCAACGCACAGTGTATTCGCAGGCATGACCCAGCTCACTTGTGAAGCCATGTTCATGAACGTGGCGGCCTGTGAAGAACTTTGTCAGTGACTCTGCCGCAGATCATGAATATACCCCGAATGGACCATACAGCGACTGTGCCAATGAATTGCCAACTGCGGAAATAGCCTGGGGGCATCTCATTCAAATCACCACCAATTGCTCGCTTGTCGACGAGATCGACGGTCCCGTCGACGTGAGTAGCCTGGACGACGTCGACGTTATCAACCACATCGACATGGTCCACTACCCCTGCCACGGGTTTCTCCTGCGTTGTAGGGCCGGCAATACCTTCTGGCACGCCATGGGTACCTTGGTCGGCTGTCATCGTGGACAGCTGACGCTTTGGAAGTTGATGAGGCAGTTAGCTGAGCGTAGTATGGTCAACCTGGAGTGCTCTGTCCCAAAAAAAATGACATTAGTGGCGTGAGTCTCAAAACACAGCCAGCCCGGGCATCGCTTGCCTTTTGATGGCACAAGATTACCCCAGGATTAGGAGTACGGGGTAGGTTTCCCGTGTACTCGATAGTTCCTGTGGGCTAGGCTGAAGATTGCAGCTGGTTCCCCGGGCCCCGGTAAGCTGTACCTGCCCACGACCCCGGAACTGTTCGAGGCTCGTCTAACCTTTTGTGATCGGAAGACCCACAGCGCTAATCTTTATGTGGCCGGAATAGAGGGATTAGTAACTCTAAACAGCCGTGGAAGCCTTGTAAGTTTCCTATTGGCTGCCACGCATGTCTAGGCCCCACAATAGTTTTTCATCCGTACCTGTACCAAGCGAGTAGGCGCTTGTGTGATCAACCTACCTTTGGCGGAGCATCGTACATTGCATTACAACGCATGAGAAGTGAGATGAACCATTTCAAATCTATTGAGGAGGCTTCGGCGCAGAAATAATGAATGCTATTTCTCGGACCGATGTGTTTACACTGTAATTTCAGAAGTCTGATCTTAGTGGCTCGGAAAACCCTCTCGGCGATTCCCTTCATGGCACTATGTTGACAGCTTGTTGTTGGCATAGGTTGGCAAACTTCCAGTTTCCAGTGACTTCAGCCGTCAACCATATTGACTTCTGTGGTCTGACGATGAATGGCCGAAATCCAGAAAAGCAACTCCGTCTACGAGGACCGGACCCGAAACTGCCCAGCTCCCCATGGGGAGGTGATTCAGGGGAGTCCACTACTCAACGAATGCTTTACAGCCGCTGTTTCTTAGCGATAATGCACCGCTGGTTCTATGATTTCGGGCAAGCCCCCACATTCTTACTCTTGCACACAGCCCCTCGAGCATCGAAAGGGAGCGACTGAATCCTTTGTAGCTGTAACCATCTTCATGGCCTCATGCTTGTTTCTTTGATTAATTATCTCACTTTGGCGTTACGTCTTCAAAGTCACCTGTCCTCTGTAAGAGTGATTGCACGTCAAGCTCGATTTGACAAGGCGTCATTGCTCGCGCCCCTCAGCTCATCTGTACTGTCGTATATGGTATATTTCCAACCAGTCATGCTACGGGGTTCATCGAGAATGCTAGCGACAGCTGCAAGGAGTGCTGTAAGGTTCTAGCATGTTAGAAAGCTCCAGAACCTTATGCTAATCTGGGCTCTTGAAGCCAAAGCCTTTGTTCGATGCCTCTTACGATGTGGTTGTGGTAGGGTCAGGAGCGGCAGGCTTGACGGCCGCCGTTACTGCTGCGAAGAAACATGGCCTCAAGGTCCTCGTCACGGAGAAGGCCAGGTATTTCGGAGGAACTACTGGCTTCTCGGGAGGCGGCGCTTGGTTGCCCAACAATCACCATCAGCAAACCCTGGGGGTCACCGACAGCAAAGAAAAGGCCACAACGTACCTCCGAGCAGTTGTTGGGAGTCGCTACGACAACCGCACGATCAACGGCTTTCTTGACAATGCTCCTAGGATGGCGAAATGGATTGACGACAATACAGCGCTCAAGTTCTTCGCCCTCCCACTCCCGGACTATTATACTTCTCTCAACGGGGCCACCGAGCGCCGAACCCTGGTCGCTTCGCCGTTTGACGGTCGCAAGCTAGGAGGGCGGCTGAAGGATATAAGATACGCTCTGCAGGGGTTCAAGGCATTCGAATCAATGCAAGTTGCCTTCGACGAAATGCCTATCCTGGCCAGCCCGTTGGCCAGCACCAGAAATCTAGCTCGTGTCGTCGCAAAGCTCCAGCGATACATGCTGGACTTGTTGAGGTACGGCAAGGGGAGTTTCCTCGCAAATGGAAACGCCATCGTTGGAAGTCTCGTCTACACAATAGCCCAAAGTGGCGGCGACCTTTGGAATAATTCTCCCGCGACTGAACTCGTCACGAATGGTGGCCGGGTGGAGGGCGTGGTCGTTGCGAAGGACGGCAGAGAAATTCGCGTTCGCGCAGCCAAAGGTGTCCTGCTGGCTAGCGGAGGCTTTGGTCGCGCAAAGGAGGCTCGAGCCTTTGTTCCGCACGAATACTGTCTCTCGCCGTCTTCCGTGACGGGCGATGGCATTCGCCTGGCACAAGCGGCAGGCGCGATTCTTCCGGACCCGAGCCCTGACAATGCGATATACTCACCTGTCTCGATTCTTCAGCCTAGACACGGTCCAATTCGCATGTATCCCCATTTCGGCTATGACCGCGCAAAGCCCGGGTCAATCGTTGTAGACACCAACGGTCAGCGATTCATCAATGAGAGCGTGGGATACCATCAGTTCGTGCAGCACATGCACGCATCCAAGATGACACGGTGCTTTATGATCGCGGACAAGCGATTCCTCAGCAAGTACGGCATCGGCTTCGCATTGCCAGACCCGTACCCGAAATGGAAGATCCTCTCTCAAAACTATCTCATCTCGGCCAACACAATTCCCCAGCTCGCCGCGAAACTGGGGATCCCCGAGGACAACCTCGTGCAGACGGTCAAGTGGTGCAACGAGAATGCAGCGCGTGGCAAAGACTCCGACTTCGGTCGAGGCGACAGCGTCTACGACAACGTCTTTGGCGACGCTACAAACAAGCCGAACCCGAATCTGGGGACCTGCGACCATGCCCCCTTTTATGCTGTTCCTATGTACCCCGGCAACGTGAGCACACAGTATGGCCTGCGAACCGATGAGTATTCACGGGTGATGGGACAAGATGAAAAGCCCATTGACGGCTTATATGCGGCAGGGAATGATAGCAACTCGGTCTGGCGAGGGACGTATCCTGCTGGAGGGTCGAGTATTGGTCCAGCAATGACTTTTGGGTATGTTGCCGCCGAACATATGGCTTCTAATTGAACCGGATTGCTGGGGAAGGACTCGGTGCCAGTTGTGACGACTCGAGTCACGGACCAGGAGATTTCAACGCTACGACAAGGACAACATGACAAAAGTAGTTCAAGCGTCTGGCAGGAATCGAGGATGAGCCATCTGGTGGATGAATCCCATCACGAGAGTTAGCTTTGTACAGCTTTTCCAAGTTCAACCATCTCTTGGAACAATCTATAAACATTGTCTTTTGTGGCGTCGTGCCCATCCACCTCTGGAATAGTCTTGTACGTAGATCAGAGATTGCTATTCAGAATGACAAATGGAGAGTGAGCTAAAAGAAAAACTTTGGTTCACAGTCGAGCCCTTTCCTCATTTGCATCACCAGCAGTCAGTTCGAGACCACGCATCTGCCCCTCTTTCCTCCATTCCTCGATGAGCTTGAAGAAAGTGGGACCACCGGCAAGGTATGGTTGAGATTTCAGCAGCTTGTCGTCAATGGTCCCCTCGTCACTGTAGTATCCAGGAGTGCAATCCCTCAGAAATTCGGCTCTGCCACGAGCAACGTCCATGCAATGCGCGACCCATGCGTCCTCGGCTTCCTGGGCGACCTCCACAGCTTTGAGATTGCGCTTCTTGCTCTCGGCAATGACGTATGCGATGTGATTGCAGGCTTCGGTCATATTATGCGTCCAGTTAGGCGTTGAACCACTTTGGAAATGGGTGAGGAGGGCCATGTTGGGAAATCCGTGCACCGCCCACCCGTGGAGCGTGGTAATGCCGTCCTTAAACTTGTCTGTCAGACTGATGCCACCACGGCCTCTGATCGGTGCTCCCAGACGGGAGCTTAGATCAGTGGCCCACTCAAAGCCTGTGGCATAGATTATGCAATCCAGCTCATACTCTTGACCATTTGCCACAAGCCCTTTCGACGTGACTCTTTCGACACCTTTACCCTCAGTATCCACTAGGTGGACGTTGGGTCGATTGAATGTCTGGAGGTACTCGTCATGGAAGCAAGGCCGTTTGCAGAATTGATTGTACCATGGCTTGAGCTTCGCCGCTGTTTCAGGATCCTTCACGAGGCTGTCCACTCGCTTCCGGATCGACTCCATCTTCTTGAAGTCGGCGATCTGCATCCGTGCTTTCCGGAGCTCGGGGTCTCCAGATTGATCTCCAGCCATGAAGCCGGGCAAGTTTCGAAGGACATCTGTCCACCCGTCGTTGACTTCGTCTTCCTCGACGTATCCGCCGACTGTCAAGGTGCTGAAGTTGTCCTGCCTGTGGCGCTGCCAGCCTTTGCGCAAGGTTTTGGCCCATTCCGGATCTGTCGGCTTGTTCCCACGGATATCAATTGACGAGGGCGTTCGCTGGAAGACGTATAGTTCTTTAGCCCATTCGCCGATACGTGGCACGAGTTGTACGCCGGTAGCTCCAGTTCCGATGATCCCAACTCGCTTATCGGTGAGACCAGTTAGCTGTGGATTCTCAGGATCTCCCCCCGAGTAGTTGTAGTCCCATCTGCAACTGTGGAAATGTTTGCCTTTGAAGGATTCAATCCCTCCAAAGCCAGGAAATTTTGGCACGTGGAGAGGCCCTGGCGCGGGAACAATCCAGTGTGCCTCGATCTCGTCATTGCGACTCGTCTTGACTTTCCAGAGCTTTCTTTCCTCGTCGTAGAAGAACCCCAGTGCCTCAGTCTGGAAAAGTGTCTTCGAATCCATGTCGTACTTTTTGGCCAGTGCTTCGGCATATTTCCGTATCTCGGGACCATAAACGTACTTCTGTGTTGGAACATAGTCCAGGTCTTCTAGCAATGGCAGATAGATATATGAATCAATGTCACACTGCACCCCAGGATAACGATTCCAATACCTGACACCGAGTATCAGTATAGCCATATAGACCATGGACGTCACGGGGGAACTCACCAAGTGCCCCCAAAGCCATGACCCTTTTCAATCACGCAGACATTTGTGATACCTCTTTGGTGTAGATGGCGAACAGCTTGAATTCCAGAAAGGCCCGCGCCGACGATAACGACATCATAGACTCCTTTAACCGGATCACGGGTGAAGGTCTCATCCGCGTACAGATCTTTCGTATACGACTTTAGGAACTCGCTATCTCTGACGGACTGGTATTGCGACAAGCCGCCATGGTGATCTCGCTTCCGCTTTTCTTCGGCATACTTCGCCTTGAGAGCATCGGGGTCGAAATCGAGCGGAATATTCAAAATCTGGGCATAAGTCCTGATGTCCTTGGGTGGCACCTGCAGAGTGGGAGTTGTCGGTAGCGCTGCTGGTTCAGTCATTGTGTCTGGGAGCATGTGAGTAGTTGTGACAGGCAGACAAAGGGCTCGCAAAAGATCGATACATCTTTGTACAATTGAACATAGTGTGAAGTATACCAGAAGACCCACATGGCAGAACGCGCGGAGAAACTTAAACACGGCCTCTCGTGCCGTGTTTTGTGCAGGTTAGCACGCTAGCAAGCATGGGATCGGAGCCAGAGGAAATTCCGGGGTTGGCTATTCCTGATGGAGCCGGCCACATGCCCAATTCGGACGCAAGGAACCTCAGCTTGTAACTGGTCTCACGGGGATGACGAGTTACATGATCATGGGTTCCAAGGGATGATGAGTGGAATGGGCAAATACTCGTAGTGGTGCGAGGATCATGGTATTCGTGATACTGAGGGTTTCGCGCGCCACCAAAGAAGAGCCACGAGTGCCGAGGGACAGCAATAGAGGTGGGTAGTCGGTCAGTGAGTCGCAAAATTGCTCCCCCATATCGCATCGAAACAATTGCATCCCAGGCGCACGCATTTCTTCTGCATTGATGCTCTATGTTAGTCATGCTGTCACGGAGGACTTGCCAGAAGCTAATACCGCAGCCCATTGTGCCGTACGGGTGCAAGACCTGACTCGCGAGATGCTAGGAAGGATCTTGTGGGAGGATGAATTAGGGCGGAGCGGGGGAGTGTGGGCTGCTTGGCTGGAATTTATGTGCCAAGATAATTTAGCGCCTTGGCATCTTGTCATAGTACAGAACAGTACCACGGACTCGGGACAGACACTCATTCGTCCCCTCCAGCATCCCCATCCCAATCCCATGCGACTGGTTACGCCTACACTATTCCGTAACCACAACGACAACCACAGTCGTTCCTCCGTCTCCACTCTGCATTACGCGGAATCCTAGCTCACCACCACCCTTCTACCATGAGTTCAAGTCAGCACTTGCGTGGTAAAACTGTTGGCGTCCCAGGCACTACCGTTTCTACCGCTCTCATGGCCAAAGAATCGCAGCCACCTACAATACCGCGCCGGCCTCGATGCCACATCGCCTGTACTTCGTGTAGGGCGAAGAAGATAAGATGGTAGGCTATATACCCCTGATACAGACTTACAGCATCGCAACTCGCTGACCTACACAAGCAATGGTCGATCTCCATGCGCGAACTGCCTTGTAAGTTGACCGGACGTTAGCAAGATGTGCCGCCAACTGACCGACACGAGGACTACCGGGAAGAATGCGTATTTGCTGCCCGCTCTCGACATGCAGCTGCCCGCTCAAAACGGGGCATCGGAACCCTTCAAGACAGTTTCTTCAGGGTCGAGCGTCTATTGCCAAATCAGACGACGGTGTCGACACAAGTTGCACCAAACAGATCTCGGTCAGACCTCACAAGGCAACCACTCGTTAAAACACTCTCGACTTTTTCAGACTCCGCTTCTTCTAGAACAGACGACCGTCATCTTGAAATCTCGGGGCAACAGGCTCTTTCCCCAATACCAAACCGAAGCCCAGAATCAATACTGCGCTGCCAGCCATCGCTGGAATCTACTGGAGATGTACATCAAACCTCAATCTCGGCCTCGAGCATGGTGATATCACCACCCACCAGCAACTCTTTTGTCCAAGTTCCCTCGGTATCGAGCTTGGACAACGCGCATCATCAAGGGGAGGATGATGGCACTTGTCCATTGCCGCCAGAAGAACACGTGAGATATTTGAATATGATTATCATGTTTGAGATCTGTGGTGCTGACATTGTGGCAGACGAGTTACGAATACCACGGTAACCTTGTTTCGCTAAACACGCCCTTCCCACGTACTGACCGTAGCCACAGGTCACGGCTCGTACTTGTCCATCTGCTCCAAGTCGGCGGTAGAGTGGGTTTGTCAAAAGACGGGAAACCAGAGGTTCGAAATGGCCGCCCAGAGGCTGGTGCGAGATCTTTGCCGAATGCTGAAATTGGACCCATTCGACATTCAAAAGACAGCACTTGCGCCCGAACCAGACCCCAACACTGCATGGACCATTGTTGCAGCGTACTTTGACGATACCGTGGAGGGTCTGCACGCCCTAGTTCACCGTCCCGAGTTTGAAGCCCATCTGAAGGCACATTTCAGTCAACTGCCACTACCGCCTCCCGAGAAAGAGGACCCGGCATGGTATGCACTGCGAAACGTCATCTACGCCTTTGGTTGGAGACATCTCTCCCAGCATACAACGAGCGGTAGCTTTTGTTACACTGATGGTGACGGCTGGAAATATTTCCTGAACGCTCTCTCAGTCCATTCCCAACTACTCTACTGCAGAACGGGGCTTATGGCTGTGCAAGCCCTCATTGCCATGGTAAGAGTCCTCCCCATTTATATTGTTGTTGTCGTGCGACTACTAACGACCAACTTTTAGAGTATGTATGTGGATGGCATTGGTAACCCCTCGCTAGAGTATATGCTGTGCGTCAGCAGCATGAAGCTAGCAGAGTCTAAAGGTCTACACCGAGAGCCCGCACTCGCGTGGGACCTGGACCAATCAGCAATTCACACTCGAGCTCATCTTTGGTGGTCGATATATATCTATGAGCGACATACAGCTTTCATGTCTGGGCGACCACTGGTAAGTGATCAGCAAGACCGGGACAAGCACCGCGCAAGTATAACGCGACTAACACGAGGTCAAGTCCATTGACGATGATGACATTACATGTCAATTACCGACCGATCAGCCAGGGGGCGATCATGCCGACCTGGACTACTTTATCGGCTCTATCACGTTGGCCCAAATCTCTGGACGTATTTGGAGGATGACGAAAAGGTTGAAAAGGGCAACTCCTACCTTTCAGGAGATAGTGGATTCCATCTCCCAATTGGACTCGGCCCTTGGGGATTGGTATTCGTCACTTCCTTCATCGGTCAAGATTGATACTGCTACCCATTCCTTGCCTCCAGATATCCATCCCTACAAGGCTCTGTTCCTATACTGTGGCTATCAAGCCAGGCTGATCCTGCTGCATTCGATGCTGGTTCGTCCTTGGAATGAAGTACCTGCCCTCTCGGGTGAGTACGACAAGGATAGGTTCCGCAAACATGTCTGGAACAGTACGGAAATCGTGGCCGAAGCGGCGCGGAATATCATTCGATGTCTGCAACATATCAATGTTACTCGTTCCAGCCCCAAAGCGTACGTTTCCAGGATTCTGATTGAAGATGCATCTAACGATGTCGTGGTAGTCTGGTCTATGAATGGCCTCTGGTCGCTTTAAGCACCTTGTTCATCTACGTGCTTCAATTTCCGAAGCTACCTACAGTCGCCGCCGATATTCAGTTCATGGACACAGTCACCGGACACCTCGACTATGTCGGCTTCGCGTCGGCAGATCTCGACTTCCCTTTTGCCAGAGAGGTCACGACCCTAGCACGCTCAGCCGTCGCGAGGGCGGCTAGAGGGGATGGGTTCGCTACCAAGGAACCTTTCTCACAGAGTCATGTCGCCAGCCAGCTCGAAGGCCAAGCCACACAAGCTGCAGAGTCTGTGCGGTTTGATAACGCAGCACCATCTGACAACGTAAGGTTGCCGCTCTTTACGCTTTGCTTTTTGATTATTTAATGGTCGTCTATCTAACATGCTCAACCACACAGCCCGAGTTGTTTCATACCATGGATCCTGACCAGGAAGTTTGGGGAACCCTGCTACAATGGCCGGATGGGGACGACACGTCTTTCGGCGACGTACTAGGGAATCCTGCTCTCGATATCATGTCCAACTCCTTCATGTGAATGTATTACTCGACAGATTGGATGGCCTCGGCGTCAGAGTCTAATTGCTACTGCGGCAAGGCTAGGTTTTGAGCTTGTACTCGTCTGGTCTCTGAGCAGATTTGCGTATTGACATTGTAATGGCGAAACTATGATTTGGTCATGGTTTGACTCCCACCGTCCTGATCGATGGCGTCGACTCGAGTAAAAGTCAATCTCAGCCTGGGTGTGGCTACGGGCTAATCAGAGCATCGCACTAGGCAACGCTAGGCATTGACCCCGCCTAGAGACGCTTAAGGCAGTCCCTAGTGATTAGTGGCTCTCCCCTCCAGGTGGGCACCTAGGCGCCAACCCAGGTGCCCGGTCACCTCTGTGGCCCCTGAGTCCCCCGTGTCCCCCTCATGTACGGGACGGCTCCAGGTCAGTCCGTGCTGCTCGTAGGTGAAGATGGTGGGGTCTCCATGGCCGGAACGCATAACGCCTGACCTGACCTGATGTGCGTCGATGCACCTCGTCATTTTCACCTTCGCCTCCGCCCCCGCCATCGCCTCCCGCCTGCGCCTGCGCCTCCACTGCATGTGCCTCGACCTCATGGTTTCTCCTCTGCCTCCACCATCCACTCTCAATCTACCCTGCTATCCACTCCACCTGGCTGACAATAACTCACTCCCGTCATCATCCACGATCTAATCGCACAATATCGTCCAAGTAGAACAAAAATGTCGAGCTCCTTGGGACGTCGCGCAAGGTGTGCGACGGCCTGCAATTCATGTCGCGCAAAGAAGATCAAGTGGTATGGACATCCTCTTTTTACTGCTAAGATCACCCCGACTCATGTATCGCAAGTAACGGCGGACGTCCATGCACAAATTGTCTGGTAGGTCAATCGAGTAGCCAGCCATCATGGCTCCAGCGGCTGATCTAACACTGTTTTGTATTAATTATGGTAGGACTTTCACCAAGAGTGTCTGTACACCTCGTGTCCTCGTCGTAGAGCAGGCGCACGGAAAGGCGATTTCAATGTCATGGAGGAGAGACTATCTCACTTAGAGACATTTTTCAATCATACCGATGAGACGTTGATTGGGTCGGTTCAGGATATGCCACCACGCGGACCAACTGAAGCCGTGGTTGAACCTGTCTCAGTTCCCAATGTTGCTTACGAACCTCATACATTTCAGCAGTCGCCGTTTATCTCGCGCAGCGAACAAGAGGATATCCGTCCCGACGGTAGTTGGAGTTCCAACATCTATCGCAGGAATTCCCCTATGCCTTCCGTCGCAGTTGACGACGGCCGTGCTGTGGACAACCAACAATACATTCCGCGCGAGTCATCCGCCCAAGTCAGTGATGATCCTCCAGTTCCTTCAACGCCAACGCTGTCCAGTTTCTCCAGCACACTGGAAGACGATGGCATCTCCATGCGACCTCCAGAGGAGGAGGTGTGTTAACAGCCCCCAAAAACAGGCTCCAGTAGAGCACACTACTAACAAGCTCTCACAGATGACATTTGAGTATCACGGTATGTCTTTGTGAAGTTTCCTCGACGGAAAGAGGAATGTGGCCTAATCGTCACCGACAGGGCTCGGGTCATTCATTTCTATTTGCTCAAAGCCCGGAATAGAGTGGGTTTGTCGCAGGACAGGAAGTACCGATTTTGAAAAAACGGCAAGAAAACTAGCAAGCGATGTATGCTACCGACTCAAGCTGGA
Source organism: Fonsecaea nubica (assembly GCF_001646965.1). Classification (NCBI taxonomy): domain Eukaryota; kingdom Fungi; phylum Ascomycota; class Eurotiomycetes; order Chaetothyriales; family Herpotrichiellaceae; genus Fonsecaea; species Fonsecaea nubica. The sequence goes on from NW_019173722.1 coordinate 191,659, forward strand.
AGATCTCACCACGACAGCAAAGGAGCCAGAACCGGGCGAGGCGGACGCATGGGCATACACCTGTGCATATTTTGAAGAATCAGTCGAAGGCAGCATCGGCTTGGTGTACCGTCCACAATTTGAAAACCTATTACGGGCCCATTTTCAACAAGAGCACACGCCGACGGTGGACCAGGACCCAGCATGGTACGCGTTGCGGTACATTATCTACGCGGCAGGCTGGCGAGTGCAGTCCTGGAAGAAGTCCTATGCCGACTATCATTACGCCCGTGGTCCGGGTTGGGGATACTTCACAAACGCTCTCTCGGTTCATTCAAAATTGCTTTATTGCCGGACGAGCTTGATGGCGATTCAGGCACTTGCTGCAATGGTAAGCGTTGGACACCTTCTCCTCGCCCCGGGCAGGACACTGATTGATGACACCAGAGCATGTACGTTGAATGCATTGGCTGCCCAGCGCTGGACTGGATGCTATGTCTCAACGCCATGAAACTGGCGGAGTCCAAAGGCCTCCATACGAGGCCCGCGACAGCCTGGAACTTACCGGATACGGCGCTACAACTGCGCAGCCATGTATGGTGGTCGTTGTTCGTCTACGAACGACACATCGTCTATAGATCTGCACGGCCGCTGGTAAGCTGACAAGACCGGCGCACATCGTGTAAGACTTTACATGTTTTCTGACCTACGTGATTACGCTGTGTGCAGGCAATCGATGACGACGACATCACTTGTCAACTGCCCGAGAAACCCATTGATGGCAATGCAACGAACTTGGACTATTTTGTCCACGTTGTCAAGCATGCGCAGATATCCGGCCGCATCGCCCGAGCCATCACACGACTACGCAAGTCCAAGCAAAGCTTTCACGAGGTGAAAAGGATCCTCACGACGCTGCAGTCAACCCTGGACCAGTGGTATGAGTCACTTCCGACCACAGTGAGGATCGACACCACGACCAACGAATTTCCTCGCGACCTCCACCCCATGAAGACTCTATATCTATTGTTTTCATACTACGGAAGTACCATCAGTATCAACTCCGTCATGGTCAATTTCTGGAACACTCTGCCAATCCATTTTGAAGCGACGCATTACGACGAAGCTCGTGACTTTATCAGCCAGTGCACCGAAGTCGTGGCCGAAGCGGCCCGTAATATTGTCCGGAATCTTCGCCATGTTGCCATTACTCCGTCGACTCCAAAATGGTGAGCGCGCCCTGCAGCCCCTCTTGAAGTATTTTGGGCATTTTAGGTTGACTTCTCCCAAGCCTGGTTTACGTGTTCCCGTTGACAGCGCTGATCGCGCTCTTTGCGCACGTCCTCAAATTCCCCGACAGGCCGGCCGTGGGCGCCGACATCCAGTTCATGGACATGGTCGCCGGCCACATGAACTATGTCGAATTCGCCTCTGCGGATCTACACTTCCCGTTCGCCAGGGACGTGGTCAACTTGGCTCGGTTCACGGTCATGAAGGCTGGACAACAAACCGCGCGGCGGACAACCACCGGATCATGGTCCAAGGCCATGCGAGGGGTCGGAGACGGAGCGGGCACAGAAGCAGTGAAATCGGCAGGAGTTGGTGGTGCTGCCGGTGCTGCAGCAGTCACTGATGGGCTGATGATGCATATGACCTCACCGGAAGATGTACGTTTCCCCTTTCCTTTTCTTGCCTTTTACTGTCCCAGCTTCTTTTGATCCCGCTCTCAGCTAACACGACCTTCCTCTCTCACAGCCGATGTCAATATTTAATCGGATGGACATGGAACTCGAAAGTTGGGGGGACTCGCTCTTGTGGTTGCCTGATACGTCACTACCGCCTCTGCCGGAAGATGTCTTGGGAATTCATGTATGATCAATGAACAAAACGAAGTAATGAATCGGATTGATTGATGAAACCAACGTCTTGCACCCTCCTAGACTGAAGCGAGCAAACGCGGTTTCTCGGCGTCTACTATACTAGGATGGACATTTCGAGATCAACAAGTTTGCAATTCTGCACATGTATATCCTGACACTGCCCTGTCCATTTCACGGATTTCTACCCTTTCTTTTAGAGGTACGAAATTTCCTAATACCGCTTATAATTCAACCGCGGCCCTGTCCTGGGCCTCTTCAGGATCTCCTTCCGGTCCTCCCCGTCGCGGAGCCGCCTGACCAACTCGTCCGGGTCAAAGTCGACGCCGATGGGGTTCTCTGCGAACTCGTCCGTGTGGAAGAAGGCCGTGGCCTCCTGCACCGTGGCGAAGTTGTCGACCTGCATCTCGATCTTGTTGCCGTCCGGGTCCTTGTAGTACAGGCTCGTCGTGGGGCCGTGGTTGACGCACCACCCGGGCACGATGCCGCGGGCCTTGCGTTGCGTGTAGGCCAGGGCGAGGTCGTCAATCGTGCTGAATCCGAAGGCGACGTGTTCTGTTGGCGGGTCGGCCTTGTCAGCTAGTCGACAAGAGCGGATACTTGTTCGGCAAAAAGATGCGGGTTGAGCCTCGTGATCGTATGTGAACAATATTCCTGTACCAGGACACACACACAAAAAATATTTCCATCTCATGACCCAATAACCAACGACGATATACAAAGTATCAAGTATCAAAACGTCAAGTGCGTGGTGCTCAGTGTCTCGTACGTACCTAACCCCGAACTCGTCGCGTCTTTGGGCCCCGACTCGGGCAAATTCAGAATCGCTACCCTGTGATGCTCCTCGTCGTAGGTAATGAACGCGAGCTTGTCGTTGCCGTACGTGATGGAGCCGCCGAGGAACGTCGCCCAAAAGTCCACCATGGGCCGGAAATTGGCCGTGCGCAGGACGACGTGGGCGAGGTATTTGGGCGGGAGGATTTTGGCGGCTGGGTCGACTTGGTCGGCAGCGTCAGCGGCAGAATGGTTGTTGGCGGTCATGTTTTTCTGGTTGTGCCCTAGTGAGATAATACGAATGTCTCGAGTGCAAGACCAGTTGCTCAATTTCGATGTGCTTATGGCTAGATGTGGCGACTTGCCCTTCAGGGGGGGAGGATTAATTGGTGATTATGCACCGAGGCACAAGGTGAGTCTTCGACACTGAAAAGACTGGGTAGGGATGAGTAAGTGAATGAGTGAAAGAGTGAATGAATGAACATTCCACTTTGACCGGCAGTTTCAAGTCGGGACCAGCAATGCAATGCAATACAACGAGAGCAAACCAAACCGTGTGGCGCGACCATACACAGTTGGCATTCCGCACCTCGGCCTCCTTGGAACCGATGTTCAGAATAGAGGCGAACTTAGCTATACCTCGCACGGAGACTGTATTGTCCCGGTCAATCGGGACGTGGCATTCTTACCGGCCTGGGAGGAGCTCAGTCATTGCTGACAGTGATAGTATCTGCTCTTTTCTCTTCGCAGCCGACGCCTCGACGAGGTCCTTGCAAAGTTGTTGCGCTGGAAGACACTTTGTGGAGACAAAGCATACTAACCGTATCGGTTCGGGTTACTCCACTCCACTCACTAGTCTATCCGGTTCGATCAGGTCTAGCTTGTCAGTCGGGTGCTCCACAGACCCACTTTGGCCCATCAGTTGGCGGGGTGGTGTTCTACTAGCCAGCATACTGCTGAAGACCGCTGAAGAACGTGTGGTGTTTTCTGGACAATTATGTGTGAAAGTTAACCATATGACGTCCTGTTATCTCGAGAAGAGAGCAAGGCCTGGGGAAGTTGACTCGGTGACTGCATCTCTACACTAGGAATATCATTTGGTGGTCAGCGATCAGGAAGAAGTGGAACAAAAGCCAGCCGGCGACACGTTATGGATGGCGCAGCAGCGACAGCATTCATTACAGGTACGCATGGAGTTCAATTTCAGACATTCCTCTTTTCCCTGCAATAATTACACAGATTTTGCATGCTGAGCAGTGACCAGGTGGTGCAAGCGGCCTTGGTCGCGCAGTGACAGAGCTGCTGCTTCAAAAAGGGTGCGTTTTAAAACAGATGATGATTTGGTCCTTATCTTGGTCTCTAACCAGTCTCGTTGCATGCAACAGCATCAGAGTATGTGTTGCGGACATCAGCCAAGATGGCCTGCGATCCTTGAGCGAAAATTTGAACAAAGACGAGACAGTGCTGTTGCCCGTTGTCGTCGACGTTGCAGACTGGGACTCCCTGCGTCAGGGATTTGAAAAGGCAGTGTCTCATTTCCAGCGGATCGACTATATCTTCCCAATTGCGGGTGTCGGCGAGACCAGGACGTTCCCCAATAACCCAGCGTCGACGGGCTTTCAACCGCCAGATCTTCGAGCGTTTGAAGTGAACATGAACGGCTTTCTGTACACGATCAGCTTGGCCTTGCAGCAATTTCGTCGGCAGGCGGTGAATGAGCTTGGGTTTCGCGGCAAGAGTAAGTCTCTCGCAGAAGATCAGATCATGGTCTCCTGCTCCTGAAAGGATTGGTCTCCATCAGTACGGTCCAAATACTCATGTTTTACCGTACCACACAGTCATTGTGCTCGGTTCAGTATCAGGGTTGTACAGCATGCCTTGCGTCCCCATGTGCGCAGCAGCGCGACAGTAAGAGCAGCACACCCACCATAATCAATACCCAGCAAAATATGAGAGGCTCACACGCAACAGTGCCCAGGTCGGCTTCGTGCGCTCGTTCGGCACCTACCTCGCCGACGAGGAGAAGATCTTCATCAACGTCATCTGCCCCAACAAGATCCGCACGGGCCTGAACACCGCGGAGGCGTTCGACAAGATCGAGGCCGCCGGCGTCCCGCTGATCGAGATGAAGACTGTGCTAGACGAGGTCGAGAGGCTGCTGGGCTCGAACACCCTCTCCGGCGCGATCATCGAGATTGCGCCCAAGATTGGGAGTGTTGTGAGAGAGCCTCCGGCATTCATCAACAAGGAGTCGGAGCGCAGTGCTGAGATGACGTTGGAGCTCGCCCGGCCTCTGCATCAGGTAGTGCGCTGATCATTACGACGAAAAAGGACAGATTAATGCATTGCTGAATATCTTTCCCTAAATGTTACCAACCGGTCTGGAAATAGGTGTCGTGTGAGGATCTAGACGGCCCTGAGATATATGCCGGCGGCTGAACGAAACCTCTAGCAGTAGGGGGCAGTAGAAAACTTCCCTGAATTCCCTCACAGCGGATCGATTCCTACGTATTAGACCTTTCCTCCCATTTCCACCATATGACGCCTAGAACCACCTCTCCACCTCCCAATCTTAATCGTATGAGGTGACTCCTGAAAACCCCTTCTAACCGCCATGGTACGCCACTTGTTCAGTTACGCATTTCAAGTTCGTCAAAAATATCCTTTAACCCACCAGCCGCAAGTCCCTGACACTGGTATGAGTCTTAAAACAAATGAGCGAGTGACTCTTTTCTATCTAGTCTACATGTGCTCCTCGTGCCACGACTAGGCTTCTCATGGAGGAGATTACTGTTTGAAGTTTGGAGACAGCAGCACAAATGCGGTGGCGATCAGAACACCTGTTCCGAAATGTTTGGTCGCAAATAATGCCTTTGGAGGAACGTTCAACCATTTTACTATTTTGGCAATGACGGGGAATCCAGCCCCTGAAAAGGCGGCTGAGTTTCTCGACATTCTCATCCTGGCAATCACCATCATTGTCATGGCGGTGCCCGAAGGCCTTGCTCTCGCCGTGACCTTGGCCCTCGCATTCGCAACCAGACATGTGGTGAAAGAGAACAATCTCGTCCGCGTGCTCAGGGCGTGTGAGACCATGGGTAATGCGACGACCATCTGCTCGGACAAGACGGGGAACGCTCACCCAGAACAGGATGACTGTGTTTGCTGGCTCGTGGGCCAAAAGTCAGAAGTTCTGGCAATCTTACGAGAGTGGCTCGTCGTTCTCTTTTGCATGTCTCTTCGGTCTGATGTCCGCCCCCTTCCAAAGTCTCCTCTTACAGACCATCGTCGTCAACTCGACGGCATTTGAGGGAGAGGAGGATGGCCAAAAGGCGTTCATTGGTAGCAAGACCGAGGTGGCCTTGCTGAGCATGGCACAGACTCATCTTGGAATGACCAGCTGTGCAGTGGAGCGTGCCAACCATCATGGTGTGCAAATGTACCCGTTCGACTCGGGACGCAAATGTATGGGAACCGTCATCCGCCTTCTTTCTGCAGTGTGCCGGCTCTTTGTCAAATGTGGGGGTGCAGCGTCAACGACACCGTGGCCAAGTTTCTCCAGTTCCAGATCACGGTCAACATCGCCGCTGTGACGCTGGCGTTCGTCCTTGGCGCAGATGTGGAGTCGGGCGAAGGGGACGACGCTAGAGGGGGATGACGGCAAGGCCGGACGAGGAGGCCGCGTGAGTGTGAGAAAAGGCACTCTAGCATATACGGATATACTGTACACACTCCGAGGGATCCAAGAATGTGGGATCAACCGCGGAATATCTTGGCCAGTAGCGTTGCAGCGCGCCAAGGACTTGTCGATATCCGAGTGACGAACGGCTGAGTTCTCAATTTGGCCTGAGTGGGTGAGGATATATGGACAACAGGTCGTTCCTTGGATGAGATATGCTTGCCGGGACCGGGAAAGTCTTGTGTCACGGTCAAATCACTTAGTGAAGAATGGGCAATTTCGAATCAGCACGGCTCGTTCCTTCCAGGACCTACCTATGGATGGATGCTATCATTGCACAAATATACCATCGTACGCTGCACATTTTTTCTTGAAAGTAACGGACTCGGCTTCAGCAAAGGTGATAGGTAGTTAGTGGTCGGCGACAATGAGTCCATCTGATGAATATCTAGGAATGAGTTTCAGGGTTTCGTGAGCCACGTTACTCCACTTCCTTCAGCAGGGCAACACGCCATGATACGCATTTCTTACAGACAACATAGTCACAGTGCCGGAACACACCGACTGCAGAGCTTCCGTGTGGAAAGAATTTGCACGACTAAGTCAAGAATGAGGTGTCGGGCTGTTTGAATGAGGGGCGCCAAGACTCTAGATCGAGTTAATAAAGGTCTTTAAAAGCGCCGCATTTGTCGGATAAACGCACTCACCAGACATCTACAGTCTCTGTGGTCATTCCGTCCAAACACACTAGAACGGCGGCTTCTGTGGAGCGAAGATCATGGGGCCAAATAAAAGTCACCTGTAGAGCCGGGGAACACCAGAGCCTATGGTCAACAATGACGGTTAGGTTGTTTTCCTCTCCATGGAAGACAAAGTCAGATTCCATTGTTCATGAAAAGAACTACTGCATAAAAGTATTCCCAGTTGATCTGTAGCGATGAAGCGCTCCAGAAATACCCCCAACGCCAAAGTTTGCTTGCAGGGTTCATAACACCATTAAAGTCATGCCTTGACAATCTTGTTGACAGCCTCCTCGATGCGTTTGCCCAGGGACTCATCTACGCGACGGAATAGTTCTGTAAGAAATGGATTCGTTAGACATTGTATCAGGTGTACGCTTGGGTGGGAAGTAGAAAAGGGCACTTACCAAAGACCTTCTCGCGGAGCCAGTCTCTCTTAACGCCAGCAATGTTGCCGGCGATGTTGGAGATGAAGTTCTCCTGCGCACCCTCCTGCTTGGCCATGACTTTGGTCCACAAGGCGCGGGCCTGCTTGAAGTCGTCGTCGGTCACATCAGAAGTGAACACGACGGGTCCACTCAGAAACTCCTCAGTCGGCTTGTACTCTGATACGCCTGCGGTGTGGAAGCCCGTGGGATGAATGGAGCTGTTGATGTAGTTCGGGTCAGGACCGTAGTTGGTGCTGAAGTTCATGAAACCATCGCGCTCGGTCGGGACGTAGATTGGCACCTTGGCAGCATTAGTGGGTAGCATTTGGTAGTTGACGCCGAGTCGGTAGCGGGCGGCGTCGGGATAGGCGAACATCCGCGCCTGCAGCATGGGATCGGCGCTGGGCTCAATACCAGGGACTATATTCGATGGTGTAAAAGCGGCCTGCTCAATCTCGGCGAAGTAGTTGGTAGGATTGGTGTCAAAGACTAGCTTGCCCACGGGCCGGAGAGGATATTGCTCATGAGGCAACACCTTGGTCATATCAAAAATGTTGACTGGACACATGGCTACATCGGCAGGATGGATGGTTTGAATGGACACGGTGTAAGAGGGATAGTTACCCTTTTCAATCTCGTTGAAAAGATCATTGGTCAAAAAGTCAGGGCTCTCGCCAGCGACTTTGATGGCTTCGTCGTTGGTGAAGGTCTTGATGCCTCCGTCAGCGTGGATGTGGATTTTGACATAGTGGTAGGAGCCATCCTTCTTCGTAAACTTGTAGGTGTGACCACTGTAACCGTTGATGGAGCGCAAAGACGCAGGAGTGCCGCGGTCACTGAAGAGGAACATCAAGGCATGGATGGACTCGGGGGAACCGACATGAAAGTCCCAGAACATGTCTGCATCAGAGGTGTGCGTAGCAGGATGTCTCTTGTGAGAGCGGTTGAGCGAGGGGAACTTGATGGGGTCTCGAACGAAGAAGACGGGTTGGTTATTGAACACCCAGTCATTGTTCCCTTCTGCAGTCTTGAACTTGATAGCCCAACCATGAAAGTCACGGATAGTGTCGGCGGAACCAGCTTCGGGCCCGACGGTCGAGATTCGAGTCAAGACCTCTGTCCTTTTGCCGATTCCATTGAGGAAGTCTGCATCAGTAATGTCCGAGATGTCATGGGTGACTTGGAAATAACCCCGGGCACCAGCTGCTTTGGCATGCACGACTCTTTCTGGGATCCTCTCGCGCGAGAAGTGGGCAAGTGTCTCGATCAACTGGGTGTCTTGAAGAAGGACGAGACCGCCACCTTGCTTATTGCGGACTTGGACGCTGGTGTCGTTTCGAGGGAGGGGAGCACCCTCTGCAAGGGTATAGAGGTTATGAGGTCCGGCGACGATCATGTTGGGCAGAGAATATTATTGAAGAAGGATTATCAATGGACTTGGTGGGATTGGAGAGCTGACCGACCGTGGAGGCAGGACATCACTTGGCTTTTGTATCGGACAGTGAAGCGTTTTCAATGAGCCACTCAGGTATCTATTCCAGAAGACGTGGTGCGTTTCTGATCTCGCCTTGCTCCCCCTACGTCGGAACCTTCCATCACCATCATCATCACCGCGTCGTGTCTGACGATAGAGGAGTCCATCTTCATAGGATGTGCCTCTCTCACTGGTTGTGGACAAAAATTCAGGCAATAGCCTCGCGTTAAAGATTAGCCAGCCTTGGGGAAAATGTTGCGCGTTAATCCGTGAGGTGGCTGTTGATGTTTTGCGGCCCTGTTGGCTGACTAAATTGCACGCCAACGTCATTATCCCGAGGAGCCGGTGACAAAGGCCACATTTGAGCCAGATGCGGTGAATGTGTGTGTGTGGACTGCAGCATTGAAACAATAATTACAGGGTTGAAGAAGAGGATGAAAAAGACCTGCCACAGAATGCGAAGAGGAACATCTTTTGTCCGATATTTCCCCGAAGTCAACGAGCCGTCGCTGCCCTTCACCGCAGATGGTTCCATTACGTCAGTCCTTCATTCCCAGCCGGCGCAAGGCTGAATGACAGCCTTGTGCTGTTTGACCATCTTACGATTGGACGTCTTCGTTTTCACATTCATCCTTTTCCGGTGTTCGATACCATATACCCGGGATATGGAAGATGTCTTTGTCTTCTTTTCGGATCGCAAACACCCTTTGATGTTCTTCCTGATTAGTAGATTTTGTGCCTAGGCCTTTCGCTCCTTCACGCCCTTTGACATCACGTTTTGTTCCTGAAATGGCCCTTCCGAAGAATCGATGCTTTTTGGCTGATTTTGACCTGTTATACCCGCTATCGCAGCTGCTACGCTTCTGATTGGCTCAAAGCTGTATTCTACCGTACTGGTCAATCGTCCGATGTACGGAGCCTGCGCTGGCAATATCTGAGATAGCACCTTCTACTGGAATATCTTGCCGTTGAACACACCTGGCGTACCATCAACTGAGGTAGAACCACAAACTTGAGTATATTACATCCTCTAGTCTCTTCAAATATGGCCCTCCCAGTCGATTTCCCCTTAAAAGTTGCAGGCGGGAAGACTATTCAGATCCCGTCCGTGGGATTTGGTATCTGGGGTGGAGGTTTGTCTCGGATATAACCCGATATTTGTCCCTCGCGTCTGACCTCCGCAAAGGTGATCCAGGGTGGTGTAAAGCCGCTACGTTGACGGCTCTGAAACTGGGATACAGACATTTGGATTGTGCTTGGATGTATGGTGTATGATGCCACCCTTTTAAAAAATCCTCACGGTCGATCCAGCACTGACTCCTAATCCAAGGTCGATGAAGAAGTTGGAGCGGCAATCCGAGAATCAGGAGTCCCCAGATCCGAAATATTCATCACGACAAAATTCTGGCCACACTTCTCTGCGCCCGAGAATGTGGAATTGTGCCTGGACCAGTGCTTGAAACGGATGGGCCTCGACTATGTCGACTTGTTCCTGGCGCACTGGCCCGTCGCATTCAAACCGATATCGCGAGACGCCCTTGAGAATGCGCATAGCCGTGCCTACGTCTCCAAGACGGAGAAAGGAATCTTGGTGGAACCAGGCACCGATAAAGCAGTGTTTGACTGGGAACATACCACCAGCAATATCGCGGCTCAAGCCGGTATGTTACATTGACACACAGTCCCATGGCCAATAATTGACGGATGTCGTTGACCATTGCAACAGGTCAGCAAGGCAGCTACGTCCCTACGTGGCAAGCGATGCAAAAACTCGTGTCAACGGGCAAGACACGAGCGGTTGGCGTCTCCAACTTTTCCATCGCTGAAGTCAAGGAACTCTTGCCGTACGCGCAAGACGTGCCCATATCCTGCAACCAGGTCGAGGTCCATCCATGGCTCCCAAACAACGAGCTCATCACTTTCATGAAGGAGCACGGCATCCTGGTCACCTGCTACTCTCCGTTCGCGGGCCAGAAAGCGGATGGAAAGACACTGCTCAAAGACCCCACAGTCGTGAAGCTGGCCGAGAAAAACGGCATGGACGTCGGACAGTTGCTGCAGAGCTGGGCTGTCCAGAGGGGCACCGTCCCTCTCGGAAAGAGCCAGACAGAAGGTTCGTGTGCACATTTTCCCTCGCACAAATATTGGTCGATAGGGAATGGCTGACACTTTCCCGGCGTTGCTAGCCCGAATCAAATCGAATCTCGCAGTCAGGGAGCTGTCGTCAGAAGATATGCAAGTCCTCGATGCGCTGGAAATTCCCAACGGCAAGGGAAGGACAATTGACCACATTCATGACTGGGGCATCAGACTCTTCACCAACTGATGTGGTGATCCTAGGGTCGCATAGAAAAATAGAGACTATACAACCAGTAGAGCGGTCAATGTCAAAAGAAAGACAACTTGCTAACTGGCCTCTCCAGAACCTCAAGAATCGTTCTACACGTCAAAGACCACGCAAGACGTAAAGTGTGGCGGAATACGAGGCTGCGGTGCGGGGTAAATTTTCCTTCGACGGTCTCCGCACTCAGCCTCGCCAATAATTTTCCCTCCGTCCATCATGCCTTGCCGCAGGTAGATACAAACGTAAATTCAGTTCAATATAGGTTGTACAGGTTTTTAAAAAACGACAACCTCAAAATGCCTCACAAACACAAGCGCAAGCGCGCCGACGACGATTCAAAGTACGTATTGCCCTCCGCCCACTCAAAAGGCCCAGAAATTCGTTATTTACAAAGAGCCTAGCTTTGATCTACCACCCACGTCGCGGGCGCGGACCCTGACCGTTCACCAGAAGCAAGAGTCCATCTTCACGTCGGACGCGGACAAGAAGCGCAAACAAGAAGCCCGGAAGCAGCAGAAAAAGAAGCAGGATGGACAGAACAGGGCGGCCTTTGAGGACGACACCCCAAAGGCTTTTAGGCGGTTAATGTCCTTCCAGCCAGGCGGGAAGAGGATACCCTCGGGCTTGGACGATGGGAATATCTCCAAGAAGAAACAGAAGCAGAAGCAGAAGAAAGAGGACAAATCAAGACCGACCAACAACTCGGCGGCGTCGGAGCCTGACACGCCGGGGGACGATGCCATAGCGGCGGCTTCGACAGAGCAGTCCGACCCTGCGCCAACGACCACAAAAGCGGCGAACATCCCCAAGATCCTCCCTGGCGAGTCCCTCGCCTCGTACTCGCGACGGGTGGACCAATCCCTGCCCCTGACCTCGCTCCCCAAACACCGGACACGCCTCAGCGCGATCCCAGGACTGGAGAAGATCAAGACCCCACTCACGAAACACAACAAGAGACTGGCGCGGATGCAGAGTGAGTGGCGCGCCACAGACCAGCGACGGAAGGAGAGGCGGGAGGAAGAGGAGGAAGAGCTGGCGGAGAAGAAAGAGGAGGACGAGGTCCTGTGGCTCGGCGCCGGGATCGATCCGTCGACGCAGGTGTCGACACTGGGTAAAAGCGGGAAGAAGGCCAACAAGAAGCGCAGTGGCGGCGGTGCGAGGGACGTCGACGACGCGGACCCTTGGAAGATACTGGAGAAGAAGCGGCGTGAGGAAGGCCAACTGGGCAGGCAGACGAATTTACAGGATGTGGTGGCCGCTCCTCCGACCTTGAAACCTGTCAAGAACATCTTCAAGGAGAAACCCGAGAGAAAGGCTGGGATGATACCGGTAGTATGAAGGTGGAAAGAAGGACATATTAGAGCGGTGGCGGAATGAACATCTCAGCAGAGAGGAAAAGGTGGTTGTCCTCAAGGTATACCATCATGAAAAAATGATTCCCATCTACGCACACATACGAGTCTTGCAGTTGAGATTTTGTGATTTGTACTGCTGAGTTCTATTATTCTGAACTCATATTCACGCGCCCTTGAGCGAGAAGATTCCCCCTGGGGCACAATATCCAGCAATATCGACTCGGAGTCAACATACCCAACAACTGGAAATCCCGTTCCAAAACTGCTTCGTTCAACCCCAGGTACCTCCGCCACCTCCTTTACCTTGCCTTCTCTGCGCGCTCAGCCGCCAATCATCATCTCCACTGGCGAATTTATTGTGCAAGGGTTGAATCCTTTCCGCCTTCTTGCGCTTGCTGAGGCGATCCGTGGGAGCGACCTTGAAGAACGTCGGGGCAGCTTCAACTAGCCACTATAATCAAGAGTCAGCATCGGACAATGTCAAAAAATCCGACAGGGAAGTAAACTGGTGGAAAGGGGATCAGGGAAATATGGCACATACCTTCGGCTCAATCACAGTCGCGCAGTGCATGTACTCCTTGGTCGTCAGCACCAGCGTATGGAAGATGACATGCTCAGCCGGTTTTCCAAACAACGCAGAACTAGGATGCATGTACACGGGTGTCCCCTCAATAAGGGTTTTATAACCCTCCTGCGGATCCTTCCGTGCTGAATTCCTGAAAAACCCGGCGCAGAGTGCTTGTCGAACCTTGAGCGTATTGCGACCACAGGAAACAATCTGATGCTTGTACCGTTGCATGATATTGACGAGTTGTTGGCGGACGTCCCGGGCTCGCGCTATTTGACGCTTTTGAATAAAGTTTTCGAAACACCAAGGATCGCTGAACCGAGACTGCTTCCATGCATTGTAGACGTTTAGTAGTGTAAGATGGTCTCCGTGGGGGTCATGAAACTTGGCCTTTTTCTGGTCGGCTTGCTGTTGCTTCTCCTTCGGGCGGTAGAACACTGTCTGCACGGAGAGCATTGCCACGATGGTGAGCATCTCCTCCGAACAACCCAAATCCACGGATGCTATTAGGGCTTTTGATAAGGAGGGCTCCATGGGAAAGTCGGCCATTTTGCGTCCGAGTCGTGTGAGAAGACCTTCATCATCGAGGGCGGAGAGTGCGTAAAGTTCTTCCAGCGCTGTCAACATAGTATTCGTGGGTGGTGGGTCCATAAAGTCGAAATGCAAGAGATCATTGATGCCCATTGCTTTGAGCATCAGAATGGTATTGGAGAGATTCTGGCGCTGGATCTCTGGTATAGAGGTAGGTAACATTTCAGACTGGTAGGCTGCTTCGGTGTATAGGCGGAAGCATTTGCCTGGACCAGTCCTACCTGCTCGACCAGCTCTCTGTTTGGCCTGTGCTTGAGAGATTGGGGTCACAACCAGCGAATCCATTCCGAGTTTGGGATCATAGGCGTTCTGCTTCACAAAGCCGGGATCTATTACGTAGTAGATTCCGTCGATGGTGATTGATGTTTCGGCAATGTTCGTAGCAATAACGACCTTTCGACCACCAGGTGGCGCAGGTTCAAAAATCCGGCTCTGCATTTCGCTGGGGAGCGCGGAGTAGACGGGCAGAACGACCAGTTCAGGAACACCAGGTCCTAAAGCCTTCATTCTTTCGTACAGAACCTCACAACTGGTGTCAATCTCTTCCTGTCCAGTTAAGAACAGAAGAATATCACCGGGTGGTTCAGTAAGATGGATTTGCATGACAGTAGTCAACGCCGCGTCCAAGTAGTCTTCCTCCGGTTCTCTGGAATACATGATTTCAACAGGGAATGTTCGGCCGGGGATGGAGAATATGGGACATTGGTTGAAGTACTCGGAGAACTTGTCTGCGTCGAGAGTGGCGGATGTGACAATCAGCTTCAGGTCCGGTCGCCTCTTCAACGTTTTCTTGAGCAGCCCAAACAAAACGTCCGTGGCGATGGTCCTCTCGTGTGCCTCGTCCAGCATGATGACGCTGTAGCGCTTGAGGTCTGGGTCCAGTAAGATCTCTCGCTGAAGCATTCCGTCAGTCATGTATTTGATCTTGGTGGCCGGCGACGTCCGATCCTCAAAACGAATTGTATAGCCGACCTCTTTTCCCAACTCGCAGCCGACCTCCTCAGACACACGCTTTGCGACTGACATGGCGGCGACACGCCGAGGCTGCGTACAGCCTATCATGCCGTTGTTAGCGTACCCGGCTTCAGCAAGGTACTGGGTGAGCTGGGTTGTCTTGCCAGAACCAGTGTCTCCAACCACAATAAGCAACTGATTCGCAGCAACAGCTTCGAGCAACTGTTTGCGAAAATGAAAGACTGGAAGTGACTCCCTTTGCTGCTTGATGGTCATGTCTGTCCGGCGGCCATAAGACTGATTCTTACCTTGGGTGGCTCGTTTCCATTCGGGCACTGCTTCAATAGCTCGAGACGATTGTTGCTGGGCTTGTCGCAGGTCTGATGCGAATTTTCTCTGCTCAGGATTGATCATCGGATCTTGCCATTGTGCGTTGAGGTCGACTTTGGATGCCTCCTCTGCCGCCCGCTCCGCTGCTTCCTGTTGCTTGAGATCTTTCCTCTCCTTAGCTAGGTTTGTACCAGCTTGGGCTGCCCTGTTGAGTGACCCTTCAGGAGCCTTCACAACTCGAATGGGTGACAGTTCCAAGGACAGTTTGGTTTGACCTGCGAGGAAGGGTGGCTCCTCTTCCCGGACCTCAATATCGATGTCTTCTTCCTCCTCAAACTGGTCATCTCCGTTCAAGGTTGCATTGTATTCCTCGTCAATATCAGGGTAATCATGCGCCGATATTGCACCTGAGGCGATGAGTTGCTTGATTTCCCATCGTTCGGGGGATGTCAATCTCTTCCGGGATTTGCTCGACTTTGAAGTGTAATTGTCTTCGATGACGGGGACTGTGCTGCCCAGATTTCCATAACGGTCTTCCGACGACGCACCGTTGAGACTCTCCATGTTAGCGCCGGAGGCTATTCTCCTTGACGGAACAAGATCTTGCCCGGTAACCTGATCAACCTCCTTCATCGACAAGCTGATTTTGTTGTTTTCCATCTTGACAACCTTGACCTTTACGTGCTGTCCACGAGATAGAAGATCAGAGGGATGGTTGACCCTAGCGCCCTCCTGAATGGCAGAGACGTGAATAAGCCCGCTGGCATTGCCTTTGACACCTTGAAGACTAGCAAATGCGCCAAAGTCCTTGATCCCATTGATCACTGCATCATAGACTTTATAGAGAACGGGGAGCTCATCGATTTCACGAGGAGGCGGCCTTCGGAAATCTTCATCTTCGTCGTAGTCGCGTCTCCTGCTCTTGTGGTGGCCATTCTGCCTCTCATCGTAGCGGTCTCTACGACCGGCGGACCTGTCTTCATAATCACGGTCTTGATGTCTTCGTGACCTTTTCTCCTCGTGAGGGCTGGGACTTCGAGACCAGTATTTGCGCCTTGGTTCCCGGTTCCTTGCATAGTCATCCCGATCTGGACTGCGACTCCTCTTTCTGGTTCTTTCGGTATGTCCATTCGTACCGGGCTTCGATTTTCCTGCAAGACCTTCGAGAAGTGCAAAGGTATCGTCCTGTGCTAGGTGTTTTGTCCGACCTGCCTTCTGTGCAGCGATATCATCCTCGGAGTCGGTCCAGGACTGGTCACGATCTGGAACAGCAAGCCCCTTAAAGACTTTCGCTTTGCGACCGATCGCATCTAGCTCGTCCATGTCGGAAGAGCCATTTGCCTGCGCGGATTGTTTCTGGGTCTTTTTGTACTTGGGATGCATTGCCTTGATCAACCGATCGATGCTCTCGACCAGGCTGTTGGGAAACTCCGCCCCCATGCCCGCTAAGTCCTCCTTGAACTTTTCCAGGTTGCCTCCACATTTTTCGTGCTGGTCGATGACAAACTCAGCGAGGGTTTTGTCGTTAATTCCTAGGTGGTTTTGTAGTTCGGAGGTAACTTTGGAAACGAGCGACAGCAGTTCGAGGGAGGTGAAATCGTCCATGGCTGGCCAAAGGCAAGCCTAGATCGAGAGGGTTGTGCAATTGTTTGTGGAAGGGCGGGCCTGGTCCAGCCAGCTGTCGGCCCTTGGTGATGTATTCTCGATGTTGGAGATGGACATGGAATTTTTGAGAAGCGGAAGCGGGATGCAGCCTGCGGATCAAACAAACCTCGCTTCGCTTGGGTTGGCTCGATCTGGGTGGCGGCACCTTGGGTGGCGCAGGCCGCCCCAGCTCTGTTGGGTCACTTGGTGGCACCTGGCGAATAGGCTCGATTTGTCGACAGTTGAACGGCAGGGTCTTTCTTAGGTCGAGACCTTGGATATCATATTATTACATGGTGGATGGATGGTGACGACGGTGCCTGCACTGTGTCAATGCCAGTAGATCACCCCTCCTTGACCCTCTAATTGAAGCTCAAGTAAGTAGAAAAAGGTACCTTCACCCCGCCATCAGAATCTACAATCCGTCCTTTTTTTCCTCCAGATATCCATTACCCTTCTACAACAGAGTCCTTCCCTCACAATCCTTTGGCATTGCAAAGAGCGTCGCCCCAGTCCAGTCTGTTATTATAGTCATCACCGGAAATGGAGAACATTCGGGCAAAGATCAAGCGCCGTCTTAGCCACAAAGACAAAGAGAGTATGCACTTCCGTCTCCTCGCCCTCAGCCTGTGAAACTTCCACAGGGCTTGACACAAAGCTCAAGCATTCACTGTCTCCCTCTGGTCTCCATGCTTTCAGTGTCATATACGCCGCTGCTAACCTCGTGTCCAGTCAACTTTGACGAGCATGATTCAGCCGACGAAGAAACCATGGACTATGTCACCAAAGAGGCCGATGATGCAGAAAAAGAAGGACATGACACAGGCAAGCCAGGGAGCTTCTTGAACCGTTTGATCCTGCATGGCAACAAAAAGACCGAGGACCAGCTCGCTCGCGAAATGGCAGCATCAAACCCGTCAACCGCTGACAAAGTGGCTACTCAACAATGAGTATGGCAAGTACATTGACGGTTGGCTCGCCCTCGAGTCTCTTCCATGAAGCACGGGGATCGGTATTGGTCGAATAAGAGGTATTGGTACAAGGTAGCACAATAGCGACCCAATAAAAAGCCATCCACTGCTACACATACACACACTTGTCTGTGCATGACGTGGCCTTTGTATCTTAAAGTGGTTTCTCGACCAAATCCTGTAACATCTGGGTGTTCTCAGAAGGTTCGACATCATCTCCTGATCGAGTATATCAAGCCTCCTTGCCAGGATGCGATTTCTCCCCAAGAACATGAGACAGCCGAACGATAGCGTGTTGGAAATTCATCCATGCGCGACGTTGTAAGACTGTAGAGGCGGAGAATCCTCGAACTCCACGCCTGATGAACCCCGGATCCAGCCCACAGGAAGGGCATCAGATTCCTCTGGTAGCTCCGAAGGAGACTCTTGTTCTGTAGTCGAAGTTTCGTCCGTTTGGATTTGAGGAAGAGCCATCCTCTTTTTGTATGACAACACTCTCTTGCGCAGATCGGGGTTGGCAGAAAACTCAAGGAGACAGGTGTTTATTCGGTCTTCTGCCAACTCTTTGGCGTACACGGCCATTTCCCTGTCCTTAAAGATGCCCAGGAATCTGTAACTGAGCCAGAGGTAGAGGACGAGCGACTTGTGAAGGTCTTCTAGGCTTTCAAGATATGCTCGGTCTCCTGAGACAGGCTTCTCAAGAACCTCAAGCTGAACTTCAGGGACGTCAACGATCGTCACCTGTCGTCGCTCTGCCACGCATCTCGCAAAGGCTCGCATAACCACATCCATCGCTTGGGAGGCTGAAGTAGCTGGTGCAGCTGTCAACATGATGCGTTGAGTCATGGTCAAACCTCGGACAGGTTCGATTACTCGAGAGATTCGACTCTGGTCTCGAATACTGCATACCCGAAATCGCTCATGTGTGGCAGCTTTTCCGCACAACCGTCGCAGGATATATTCGAAGGGGATCCCCTTGGGCAAACGACCCTCGAGTTCCTCCATTGCCTCAGCGGGTGGAAGCATACCTGCTCTTTTGATAGGGGCAGCCTCCGATTCCATTGCGGCTCGCACAAGAGGTAAATCTTCGTCGTTGAGAGTCGTGACTAGACCTACGTTAGATTCCGATGCGGCTGGGGTGTTATTCATAGCCTGATGCGCATTTCGGAAGCGTCCAGCGCGACCACCGATTTGCTTGATTTGAGCGGTTGACAACTGCACAATAGAAGTCCCATTGAATTTTGAAACACTGTGGAAGACAATGCGTTTCACGCTCCTGAGCCAGACGTCAGTTTGCTTTCCTCGTACACGATTTAGCCGACTTACAAATTCAAGCCCATGCCGATAGCATCACTTGCTACCAGAAAATCGTAGTCATTGTTGGGGTCGTTGAACAGCGCAGCCTGTTGTGCGCGAGTTTCGGGTGGGAGGCTACCATAAACAATGGCACAACGACGTCCTGTGTCCAACTCGATCTGCTTTTTCAATGCATGAATGTTGACGACCGAAAATGCCACAATGCAGTCACCTTTGCGGAGGTTCTTGAGATCTTCTCGCAGGCTCTTTGTCATGACCTTGAGCGGATTCAGCCTCTTGTATTCATGCACGTGAAGTATGTCTCCCGTGGATGCCGTCAGCTCTCGAACAAGGGGAAGCACCCGAGTTTCTCCGCAAATGTGCACTTCTTTTGCGTTGGCACCAAGGAAAGCTCGAGTCCATGCCCAACCCCGATCCTGGTCAGCCATCATTTGCACCTCGTCAATAACGGCAACCTCAAACCGTGCGGAGATGTCGACCATTTCGACAGTCGAGGCGCGTAGCTTTGTATTGGGATCATCCTCTAATCTGACGTCGTCTCCAGTGATAAGGTCACACGGGACGCCCTTCGCTTTGAACCTTGAGTACACTTCGTGTGCTAGCAACCGTAGCGGGCCTGCGTAAAATCCGTCTCCACTTTCTTCCAGACGTTTCAAAGCATTGTAGGTTTTCCCTGAATTGGTAGGACCAATGTGCAGGTGGACATCTCTTTGCACCTGTCGAGCATTGGTATACCATTCTATAGGAAATTGTAGATCGTCGAGTGCCGAACGCTCCTGCGGGGCATCTTGTGCCCTTCTAAACAGGACATAGTCAATGAAGCCAAAGTGTAGCACTCTCGGGAGTTCATTCTGCCAGTCACCCAACTGAGCGCGACCGATATCAGATAGTAATCCGTCAAAATCTGCGGCCTCGGAGGCACCGCGCGCTGTGAGTGTGTTTTCGAGCAGTTGCCTGAATGCGGGCCAGTATGTCCCACTAGGATCGAGCGCTGCCAGTTGTGTGACTTCTGATTCTGTTGTCACTTTTGTGGACTCCAACTCCTTCTTCAGCTTCGATAAACTGACGCGAACGCGGTTGGAGCTCGCATCGGGTGAGATCTGAAATGTTTTGGGGATCGGACGCCGACTTGGCTGGCGAGACCTCGAAGGTTCGGAGAAAACAGACCTTGCGGTAGGTGCGGCTTTATGGTGTCTTCGGTCTGTTCGCCTGGCGGTGGCAGAGAAACTGCGCGGATTTTCAGGACATCGTTTCGGCGTTGGTACAAAGAAGGCTCGAAACGAACAGAAGAGGCATTGCGCTCGACGAGTAGAGGGAATGTACATGCCCCGGCAGATCTGAGCAACGTCGGAGGCACACTTTAGGAGGACAGCGCAGATAACTATGATATGGGTTTTCTGTCCTCGTAGACCTCGCCGAATCGCTACTATACAGAATTGGTAGGAGAGGAAGCGCTCCCTACCATCGTCATCGAAAAAAGTTGGTGGCATATTGACATGTGCAGCCTTATCACGTGGTAGCCCACCTTTGGACGAGGCTGGGGTGCCGCCCAATGTCACCGCAGCAGCCTGCGGCAAAGTATCCCACACCACAAAGCCCGTCGGTGCACGGACACACGAAACAGAACTTCTTATTCCGCTTTTGATGAACTGTGCGTGCAGAGTCTTGGAGTCATCCAATGTTCTTGAGTATGTGAGCAAGACTCCTCACTCTGAATACTTGTGCCGGCCATGGCAACCTCCATCCTCGACATTCAGCGGAATATCATACTAGGCACGATTCGGGCTACCAGTGGCAGAGATTGGAAAGTCTTGATTTTGGATGAGCAAAGCAAACGAATTGTGTACAACGTGTGCAAAGAGGATGACATACTCAACGCCAACATAACCAATATCGAACTTCTCGAAGACCGCAGGCAGAGCCTCCCCGACACCGATGCGATTTACCTCCTTTCCCCTCTACCACACATAGTCGAAAGCCTCAAGGCTGATCTCAGCCGAAAGAGGTACCGCCGTGCTCACCTCATCTGGACCTCCCAACTACCCAGGAATCATGGAGAAGAGCTGTTCCGCTCAGAGTCTCGAGCACAGTCGATTGTCGAATCTCGAACGTTGAACGTCGAGTATTTTCCGCGAGAATGCAACCTCGTCACATTTCGCGAACCATGGAGTTTTCATGTGCTCTTTCACCCGGCTTGCGACTCGTTGGTTAAGGACCACTTGGACAGCGTGACCCAGAAACTCGTGTCTATGTGCGTGTCTCTAGGCGAATACCCTCTTATCAGATTCTACAAGCCTAGGGAGCATCAAAGACACGCTGCTGATGTCCTATGCTACCATCTCGCCAGCTTTGTCCAGAGTGCGTTGGACGACTATGCCCGTGATCCTCAGAACGATTTTCCCCCCCAGAACCCTGGTAATCGGCCTCGAGCGGTTCTACTGATCACAGACAGATCCATGGATCTGATGTCTCCCTTTGTCCATGAGTTGACATATCAGGCCATGGCAATGGATCTCTTACCGATTCGAGACGATGAGGACAAGATAACATACAGAAACATTATTAGGCGAGGTCAACCCGATCAGGAAGAAAAAGATGTGGAGATTACAGAGAAAGATAACCTCTGGGTTGTTCACCGACACATGCACATGAAAGATCTCCTGGTCAAGTTGAGCGAGGAATTCAGGAAATTCCAAGCCAAAAACCCCCAATTTGCTGACAACGATGGACAACCGGCGAGTATCAACACCATCAAGGACATGTTAGCGGGACTCCCAGAATTCCAGGAAGGTAAAGAAGCCTTTTCACTCCATATTGACATGGCCGAGAAATGCGCCAAAATCTTTGCAGACCACAAACTCCTGGAGGTTGTTTCAGTCGAGCAATCTCTTGCCACAGGGCTCGACGAGGAGAACAAGAAACCGAAGAATCTAGCAGATCAGGTTGTCAGACTGCTTGACGATGACAGTGTCGTCCATGAAGATCGAGTTCGACTTTTGATTTTATACATCTTGTACAAGAATGGCATTTTGAGGGGAGACATCGAAAAGCTGCGTTGTCACGGCGAACTCTCACCGATGGATGGGGAAATCATTTATAACCTGATAACTCTTGGAGCAAGGGTTGAAAAGCAGTTGAAAGATGTGACGCCTACTCCGACGCCGTTGTTCCCACCCAAGATCAGAGATGTCAGCAACATGGAGGAAGTGAGTCTGTCACGATTTGAGCCAGCGCTGAGGTATATGCTCGAAGAACAATGCCAGGGTACATTGGATCTTAATGTATTCCCTCCTGTCAAGCCACACCTCAATGACCCAAACAGCCAAATGAGTGTCTCTCAGACTTCTCTCCGAAATACAGGCAAGCCTACATGGGCTCAAACGCGCTCTCAATCCAACAAACCGCGCCAACGCATCATTGTGTTCGTTGCTGGCGGCGCGACCTATGCCGAAGCACGAGCCTGCTATGAAGTCTCTCAGATGGCTAGCAAAGAAGTTTTCCTCGCAACAACCCACATGATAACACCGAAAAACTTCTTGCGGCAAGTCAGTCAACTCAGTGCTGGGCGACGGCAGCTTGACCTGCCAATGGATCGAGCCGCCCCCCGGCTACCAGCATGGATGACAGAGCCTCCCCCACAGGCTCAGCAACAACAAAGACCTCAGCAACCTGCAAACGGCAGACCACCCGAAAAGGTTCGGCCGCCGACTGACGCGATGGCAAACATGAATCTTGGTGGCAGAGGACCACAGAACGGGACACGACCTGGTGTGGGGACAGGTCCCCCGTACTCAAAACCATCCCAACCTTACCAGTCGCCGTCTGGTGATAGTGGCCAGCACAAGTTGAAGAAAGATAAGGAGAAGAAACACCTCGGATTTTTCAAGAAGCACTAGAAGCGCATGCTTGTATGATGGTGACTTAGCGTGGCGTCGAGTGGAGGAGGAAGGGGAAACCGCAGATGTTGTGTATAGTCGTGTCCTCCCGTCTTGGTCACTGCACGAGAGAGGATCAAGCCCTTCCCATATACGGTTTGAGCCAGGTTCAAGCCGGCTATGTTGGATTGTCAACTATTGGGTCCCAAGTATTTCTCCAAGTCTGGACCGTAGAACAGCTGTCTCAGCTTCTCTGCCCGTTTCTTCGCCTCGTCGTCCATAATTCGGACTCTTTTGGCGTTCAATTTCACAATTTTTTCCTCTTTCTTGGGGTTGTGTTTCTTCTTCAGCACATTCGTTTCTTCCTCATCAACCGTCTCTCGCAAACCCACGGTATCGTTTTTCTCCTTCGTTTTGATGGGTATTCTGATCCCCTCTTCTTTTGCGCCTAACCCTCTTCGAGAATCAGGATCCCATCCGTAACTCGACAAATATCGTAGACCAACGCGATCGCGGTCAAGGTCGGATGGTGGGAAAGAATGTTTCAGGCACACTTGATGCGCGATTGAGGCTTCATGACTTGTGGCCAGTTCGTCGATGGCCGCAACGGGTTGCTGGCACACTGCGCATATGCCTTGAGCCTGGTCCGGCTCGAGATCTCGTTCCGTATTTTCAAGGTTGTTAGTATCCTGCGGTAAAACAATGGCTAGATATCGGGCTCTGGCGTTTGTCGAGGTTGATGGCTTGGTTGTAGATATCTGTGAATCCGGAGTGGATGCGGGGACGAAGTTGATCTTTTTGCGTCTGATACCAGCTCCAAAGACGCGCTGATCCTGGGGCGGGATGTAATAGTCTTCATCTGTGTCCGCCATGACCCCTTGAGAGAACCTTTAGAAGATTCCTTTGTTGGTGCTGTTGTTCAGAGGCTTTGCGATATCTGAGGAGGAATAATATCTGGCGTTGTGGCGTCATTGCCAGGTGGGTTTCAGGCACCCGGCGCCTGCGATAGGCGGATTCGGCGGAGTTTTGTCTCAAGTTATTTACGAATGTACTCGGTACTGCCTGTCCTGCCCTGATTTGAATTCACTTCACTCCATTTCCCGCACTTCCAAACAACGCAAGAGAACGATGCCTATTCCTCTGCTGGCGGAGGGCTTCGGCAGGGGTCTCTCGAATATACCCTTTATCTGGACGGTCGCTCAGGGTGCAGCGTTAGTCGGTATCATTGCTTTGTTGAAACTGTACTTCAGCGGAGCGAGATGTCGATCAGAACGACTCATGCATGGGAAGGTGGTCATGGTTACGGTAAGAGGGTTGCCTCTTAAATCTTCCATATATGTTCTAACGCACAGTTTGTAGGGAGGAACTTCAGGCATAGGAGCCGCCGTTGTGCAAGAACTGGCCACGAGAGGCGCCCAGATCATCCTCCTGACCTATCATGCCCCGTCGGACCCTTTCCTCGTGGACTACATTGAAGATGTGCGAACAATTACAAATAATGAGCTGATATATGCCGAGCAAGTCGATCTATCTTCATTGCATTCAATACGGCTCTTTGCCACAAAATGGGTAGACAACGCACCTCCAAGGAGACTGGACATGGTCATTTTGTGTGCCAATGTGATGACTCCTTACTTCGGCACGCCTCAGGAGACAATGGATGGACTGGAAGCCGAGTGGATGATCAACTATCTCAGCACCTTCCATCTACTCAGCATCCTTTCGCCAGCCATACGTGCACAACCTCCAGATCGAGACGTGAGGATTCTGTTTAGCACATGCAGCAGCTACATTGGCGGCAAATTGGACTTCGAAACTACAGACAAAGCTTCCAAATCAGGAAGCGCTTCATACAGCCGAAGTAAATTGGCAGTCATGACCTTTGCATATGCATTTCAAAAACACCTCGACGCATACAAAAGGCCAGACAAAGAACTCAACAATGCTCGGGCGCTGATAATTGACCCTGGTTATTGCCGCACACCAGGCACGCGCCGCTGGCTGTCAGGTGGTCTTATATGGGGACTGTTCCTTTATCTGATCAGTTGGCCGTTGTGGTGGCTCATTCTAAAGTCCCCTGTTCAAGGAGCCCAGAGCTACCTACTCGCCGCCATGGATGCTGAATATGGTCGAGGCGCAGGAGGAAAGATGATCAAAGAGTGCAGGCAGTACGAGCCTCTCAGACCAGAAGTCAAAAACGAAGAAGTCGCGAAGAAGCTGTGGGAGTTTAGCGAGAAGCAGGTCGAGCACCTGGAAAAGATAGGTGCTAAGAAGAGGGCAGCAGCAAAGAAGGAGGCAGAACAAAACAAGAGCACCGACAAAGTTGTCGCTGCAAATGGTGTGTCCTCTGCCGCTGGTGGAAAAGCCGCGCCGGTTCCAGGTTCCAGGAGAAGCCGGAAAGCAGCAAAATGAAGTTTCCCGCCGTATTCAGCCAGGCACATTATACGAACATTACCTTTGAGATGGTTTGTAATAGCCGCTGGGCACGTCTGGACTTTCACTTTTCGGAAGAGCGCAACAATCAATACCATGGCCAAGTTTTGTTGCTGACCAAATACAAACTGGACAAGACACCAATCACATGTTGAATCTATATGGTTCGTGCAACCATAGCAGGATAAGGATTTGGATGCCTAGTTGACAAGCCACGGCCAAGCTTCGTCGAAAGGCCGGTCACTTGGTATACATATCTTGCCCTGCCTTTCAACCACGTTTGACCAGCGAATACGAGGGAATACGACATGGTGCTGTAGGCGTTCTCGCACTTTCTCAGTGACGGCTGACTTGTCTCTTGGTCGGATAATTGAGTGCAGGGAATGCCTCGACGACCTTTCTTGGCTCCAACCATTGAGACACAAAATTATCAATCAATGTGGTTGCCTAACATGTCCCATCAGAAATTGAATTGATGGAAAAAGCCACCCTGGGTATAAAGTAGCCCACAAACACTGGAAGAATAGGGCATACACCAACAGCCACAGCCCAACAGCTCGGATATATATCCCAACATCAATCTAGTCAAACCATTTCCTCTTTCTCCTTCGTCGGCACAACACTTGCAATGGCTTCCAGGCCTGAATCAATTTCTGGTGGTTGTCTTTGCGGCTCCATCAGATACAAACTGGTGTTTCCAGAGGACGCGGCGTGGCCAGCCAATGTATGATGCCTGGCCTCCAGCATGGTAGACATATCTAATGATATTTAATCCAGGGAGCCACATGTCAATGCACAATGTGTCGCAAGTGGACTGGGGCGTTGGTCTCCCATGACCTTCTTATTCACCCGTCCCAGCTTGTCGGCGACATCACCAAATGCCCAACCTACAAAGAATACCAGTCAAGCGAAACCGCTATCCGGTCTTTTTGCTCTCAATGTGGGAGCGGACTCACATGGCGAATCATTGGTGTGGACGACATGATTGTCATCATGACGGGTACACTTGATGAAGAAACGTTGATTGGGAAGAAAGTTGAGGGCAGTGAGCAGAGTACCGAACTCGGCATCAAGTTCGATCGACAAGGTGGACTTTACAAGGAGCTCTGCACGCCGCTCATGGGCAATCTATTCTGGAACAATGTGATTCCTGGTGTCACTGATCATGATGTTGGAGGGACCAAATTCTTACAATCGTTTCCGCAGGAATGAGGTGAGAGCGGATGTCCCGTCCGTTCTAGCACATGGGCTCTCGAACGCCACCAGGGATCTCGAGGTACCAACCAGACAGGACAACGCAGTTTCGTTGAAATGTTCGCTGTTTCGCTGTCTTCTCAAACACACCCGTTCTCAAGACGCCTTTGTTTCCCAGCAACTGCCAATTTGCAGCATTATTTCAGGCTGAGGAGAAAGGCTCTTTGGGTCCAGAGCCCCTCCACCGACTGGCCCTGACTATGCAGATTGATCCAATGAGGGCGTTGCTATATCCTGGACATGCTTTCAGCGACCATCTCCGCCTCTACGTTGGAGCGGTGCTGATTCCGCTCTCCACAAAACAACCACGGAATGAGACGATTTCCTGGTTGGTGATTCGCATCTCCTCCACAGTCCCACTGCCGCCCCCCTCACATCATAATTCCGGGGTGGATCTATTGTTTAATGTGTGATATATACCGGGTATCTCTCTGTCCAGTCTCCCCATTGTCGTATAGACTATTCTCCTCCTTTCATCCTTACTCTCTTTGCCTTGCCGCTTACCTATCGTTCTCGGGGGTACCAAGATGATCGACAATACACTTAAACTCTTGGTGGGCCACGCTCAAGAAGCACCGATAGCATTCGCGGCATACTTCGCAGCAGCTTGCGCCCTTCTGTATCTGCTTATCACAGAAATCCAAAGACATCAAGCCCGCATTCCAGGATTCGGTGGTCCTTCGGGGTTACCCATCATCGGCAATATCCATCAAATCCGCCTCAACGCAGCAGAGCAATACCGGTTATGGTCCCAAAAGTATGGCAACGTCTACCAAATCATGTTGGGCAACATCCCGGTCATAGTGGTGAACGGAAGCAAAGCTGCCCGCGAGATATTTGGGGCGAACTCGCAAGCACTCGCCTCCAGACCAGAGTTCTACACTTTTCACAAGGTGGTGAGCTCTACGAGCGGAACAACAATAGGAACGTCCCCTTTCTCGGAGTCTCTGAAACGGAGAAGAAAAGGTGCCGCATCTGCGCTGAACAAACCAAGTGTAGCAACCTACATCCCACACATCGATGTCGAGACACGGGACTTCTTGAATGAATTCATCACTTATGGAGACGGTGGACTGACTCCTGTAGACCCGATGCCGATGATCCAGCGCCTGTCGCTATCGTTGGCATTGACTTTGAACTGGGGGACTCGCATGGCATCTCAGAACGATGAACTCTTTGGTGAAATCACCTATGTTGAGGAAGAAGTGTCCAAATTTCGCTCCACCACGGGCAACCTGCAGGACTACATTCCGCTTCTACGACTGAACCCGTTCAGCTTTGGGAGTGCTCATGCCCGGGAGATGCGGCGCAGAAGAGACGTATATCTGAAGAAGCTGAACGACGACTTGGACGACAGGATGGCCAAGGGGATCCATCAACCTTGCATCCAAGCCAACGTCATCCTCGACAAGGAAGCGAAGCTCAACACCGAAGAACTCATCTCCATCTCCCTTACCATGCTTTCTGGCGGGCTGGACACACTCACCACCTTGGTCGCATGGTCCATGGCCCTTCTTGCGCAACGGCCCGAAATCCAACAGAAGGCCCTCGAGGAGATTCGCAAGGTCTACCCACAGGACCAGATCCTCTGTGACGCGTACGACGACCAATCCATCCCCTACATTGTGGCCCTCGTCAGAGAGCTCCTCCGATACTACACGGTGCTTCGGCTCAGCCTGCCGCGCGCCACCGTCAAGGACGTCGTCTACAACGGACACACGATCCCCGCGGGAAGCGTCGTCTTCCTCAACGCCTGGGCCTGCAACATGGACCCGGAAGTGTGGTCGGACCCGTTCGCCTTCCGCCCGGAGCGCTGGCTCGAGCAGCCCGACGCCCCGCTGTTCACGTACGGCCTCGGCTACAGGATGTGCGCGGGCAGTCTCCTGGCCAACCGCGAAATGTACACCATCTACCTGCGGCTGCTCAGCGCGTTTGAGATCAAGGACGTCCGCCCGACCGAGGGGACCGGCGTCGTGGACACACACCCAGTCAACGGCGTGCAGGATCCCACACAGCTCGTCAGCGTCCCGCGCCGGTACACGGTCCGGATGGTGCCCAGGGACGAACAGGTCTTGAGGAAGGCGCTGAATGAATATGACGAAAAGCATTCGTGATTTTTTTGGGTCAATGAGTAAAGGACGTCATCTTGATATTGCAGACATGGAGGGGGAATAGTGTGGCTTTGAGTGTTGGGGAGGTACCATGTGTGTGGCGAACAAAATATGCCATTTGATTATCCATCACTGCACGTGGTCTATATGAATCCGAAGTCTATCCTAGTCTATTGTAATCCGTCGCGGGATATCCTTATAGGCTTCTACAACCTAATCCCGTATATCACTTTCTATTCTTAACTCATGATCGTCCTCGTTGCAAACCCATCAATCCCATCCCATTCCATGTCCAGGCCATGCAATGTTATAAATTGCGTGTCTCTCTCAGCGCGCTCATCTGATGGTCGGCTTCACCGCCCCGTGAGACTCGATAGAGTTGGTCCGGTGTCTGCGCAGACCCTCCTCGGCGAGATTCTTGACGGTCCTGACGCCCTCGTAGATATCCTTTGTCTCCTCGAGGATGCTGTCCCAGCCACTGAATTCGGTAAAGGGGATGCCTTCCTGCTCGCAGTACGTCACAAGGTCCATGCCTTCTCGGGCAAAGAGCAGGTCTGTCTCGCGCGCGGCGCTCAGGTCCGAGACACCGTCGCCCGCGTACAGCAGGGTGGGTCGCTCGTGCGCGGGCATCTTTGCGATCGCATCCGCGTAGGGGCGGATGGTGAGAGACTTGTCGTGTCCGAAGCCCGAGTCGTCGCGGTACTGGATCGTCCAGCCGTTGGGCTTGTCGAGCGAGTTCTCGGGCGGGCGCAACTGCGTCGCGTTGGCCACGATCTCGAGGTCCTGCATCAGGTCTTCGCCCAGGAGATGCTTCAGCAGGGCCTCCAGCACGGGGGCCATGCCGCTGCTCAGCACGATGACGGGGACCTTCTTCTCGCGGGCCCACAGGACAAAGTCGCGAAAGGCCGGGTCCAGGCTGATGTTCTCCTTGAGGATCTCCAGGACGCGCGGGAAGGGCATGTTCCACGAGTCCACCATCTGCTGGAACGTGTTGCGGAAGTTGTCGGTCTTGTCGATGACGGCGCGGAAGAGCTTCCGCCGCTGCTCGTAGCCCATGCCGTAGTTGTCTGTGATGAAGTCGTTGGTGTCCTGGAGCGTGATCGTGCCATCGAAGTCGGTGAAGAAGATGACTCGAGGCTTGGCCTCGAGGGTTTGAGGGAAAGGCATCTTTTTTGGGGGGGTTCGACTGGGATGACACCGGTCGAGAAGGTGAGGAGTTGAGGGGGAGCAGAAATGCCACAGATTCAGCGGCAGGGCGAAGAAAGACGCTTTATGGACCGGGTGTATATTGTAGTGATGGGTCTTATATGTCGGTTTTGTCTTTCTCTGCCGGGGACAAGATCAACTGAAACCCTTGGGAAAGGGAGAGTCCGGCACGAGAACTTCCGGCTATAGTTTGAGTGAGTGCCGGGTCAGACACGAGGGGTGGGCACTGGTGGGTTCAATGGTTAGAGATTTTCTCTCTTCAATTTGGCCAGCATTGAGATCTTCAATTTTTGGCGGGGAGGTTTGGCATAGCCAACGATAGCCTAAAGAGGAATCCCGGCCAAGACTGCAAATATCAACTAATACCTTGTACTAACGACTCACTCACTAACTCCGTCCACACTATGACGTTGGCGGATCAATTGCTTGGTGTCGCCCGTTGTCGGCACCGGCAAACCTTCCTCGACCGAAAAAAACTCGCCGATCAATGGAAAGGAAGCTGTTTAACTACTGCTCTACCGAAATGGCAAACTGAATACTGTGTTCGCAGGTTCGGTGGATGTCAAGATCAGATTGCTGCTCGCAATGCAGCAAGCTCCCCTACGGCTGTCCCAGACATTATGGTCCGCCTTTCGAGCCGCGAAGCCTGTCCACCGACCCCTCACATTACCCCGTCAATTCCCCTCGGTGGTGCGACCAAGTGCGCAGCCATGGGCACCCCAGCGGCCAGGAATAGCTGTTCGAGCTCGGTTTTATAGCGAGAAAAAGTCGGATATCAATCAAGAGATAGAGGATGCGAAAGATCGAATAGGCGAGAGCCTCGACTCAAGGGCCGATGCGGCGGCACAGATGCCACACAAGCTCAAGCAACCTCAAGACGAAACAATTATCCACACCATTCCCGAGTCCTCTTCAATAGTACATGCCTCCAAACACGAGGAAAACAAAAGGCCCGATAAACCAGAACCTGCCCAGTCCTCCGGCTCTCCCAGTAAACCTCTACCGTCTGCCCTCTCCTCGCGCTATGCGGACCTTCAACAACGCTTTGGCCATTTTATGGACAACTTCCAAACCCATGTTTTCACCGCCTCTCGCCGACTCAATGATCTGACAGGCTATTCGGGGATTGAAGCACTGAAGACCGACATTGAACGCCAGGAATCTGTGGTCCAGGAGTGTCGTGCCGCCGTGAAGGAAGCCCGGGACCGTTACAGCGAAGCAATTGCTAAACGCAGTACCACGCAGCGTGAAGTCAATGATCTGCTGCACAGGAAGCATACGTGGTCGCCTGCAGACTTGGAGAGATTCACCAGCCTATATCGGTCAGATCACGCCAACGAGCAAGCCGAATCCGCCGCGCAGAAGGAAGTAAGCGACGCAGAAGCCAGGTATGAGGAAGCATCCACCAAGCTTGCGAAGGCGATCCTAGCTCGGTATCACGAAGAACAAATCTGGAGTGACAAGATCAGGCAGATGTCTACGTGGGGCACATGGGGATTGATGGGTCTCAACGTGTTGTTGTTCCTCATTTTCCAGGTCGTCTTGGAACCATGGCGACGGAAACGCTTGGTGAAGGGCTTCGAGGAGAAGGTGGAGATGGCGCTCAAAGAAAGGGAAGAGGAGACCAAGATGGCAATAGTACAGCCGAACCAGAGTGTGACGGAAGCTGTGGCGGGCATGACAACGGGCGAGAAAGTCGAGGCAGTGGCGGACAACATTGCGGAACAGATTGTCGACGCCGTCACGGGTTCAACATCAGACGAGAAAGCTCCAACGCCACCTCCATTATCGAACATCGAAGCAGCTGCGGAAACTCCAACAGCACGTGAACTCGAAGCTGAAGAGGCCGTGGCTGTGGACGCTCCCGATTCTCTTCCGCCCGGCATCCCTGCCGAGGAGATCCCCTCTGCGCAGCCCGTCAACGGGCTCTCACGCTGGACATCCCCGGACTCGCCTCTCGCTTGGTACGAGGACTCCCTGAGGGCGCTGTTCAGCGAAGACCACAAGATCCTCGTCTCGCAGCGAGATCTGACCACCGTCGCCATGGAAGGGGTCGCTGGTGGCATGGCCATCATGGGCCTCCTGTTTGTGCTCCTCCGGCCGCGGTAGTGTATGACTTTATGTACATATATATGCATCTACCGAGTCCAGTACCGTTGGTCCTTGTCATGTACATACATATTTCACACTCCCACCCGGCCCAGTTGTCTCACCTGACTTGACCTGACATGAACCCACCACGATGCCTTGACTCTAATGCTCTATTGGGGTCCATTTCAAGAGCTGGGACCCGCAGAATGAGTTCACCTAGCTTGTTGTATATATATTATATGTGTCACCTTTCCTCCCGGGTACATACCTCAGGGTTACTTTGGGGGAGAGGGAGAAAACCTGGACCTCGATTATGAGCTTCGACGGCATGTAGAGACTCAGGTAGCACCGTGGGGGCTTTAATGAAATGGAAAAATAAATATATGTGGATTTTGTTTTGGCAGTTCTCGCTCGCCCTCCTTACAACCAGGTGATGGAATGCTCTTAGATGTTCTCCGACCACCTGCCTCCCGACATCTCCCAGCGTCTTGCTGTCTAATATGTACAATAACACTTGTGATTCCCAAGTTCTGTGCCTAGCTTGTGATCTTCGCCCTTGACCACTACCACGCCGCCAATGGAGCACAGTACTCAGCCAGTCAGCGGTTCTGTCTGTTCCTGCTTGACACCTCAACGACTCTTCTAACCAATGATCAATTTGTCCTCCTCAGGGAAATCATATTCAGGTATCTCCAGGTTCAATGGCGCAGGTCCTTTCCTGATTCGTCCCGAAATATCGTAATGCGAACCGTGGCAAGGACAGAACCAGCCACCAAAATCGCCAGCTTCGCCGATGGGGACGCATCCCAGATGTGTACAGACACCCAACATGACAAGCCACTCGGGTTTCTTGACCCGGTCGGCGTCTTTCTCAGGGTCACGGAGGATTGAGAGGCTGTGGGAGGTTATTAGTACAGGATAGCTTCCTAAGAGTGCACATAGTCTTCGGGAATTGGAGGGGAACCAGGACGTACTCAACAGATTCAGCCTCCTTGATCTCGTCTTCAGTGCGGTGACGGATAAAGACTGGCTTTCCTCTCCATTTGATGATGACATTTTTGCCCTCGGGGATGGAGGCCAAGTCGATTTCCACTTTGGCCTGGGCCAGCACATCGGCAGATGCAGACATGTTTTCTAGGAAGTCTGTGCAATTTCGCAAATCGGTCAGCTCTGTACCACTTGAATCCGTCGCACCGCTGCAATGGGCTCATGATCATAGCCTGCTGAAGCTCCAATATGGGTGTCTCTACCTATCACAGTGTTTTTCGCCCCGGCAGCAGCCAACAATCCCATTGACCCGGCCATAAAATATTGAAAGACTCGATTCGTGACTTCGGAGTTTTTGGATTCGTACGTCTTGAAGCTGGGGATCTTGCGTGTATCATACTTGGGCGTCCGGAAAGGGCTCTGGAAGCTGGAGCTACCGGATGTTGCTGCCCCGGAGGATTCCAGTCGTCGTTGGGGAATGTTTGAAGCTGTGATGGCAAGACGAGAGGATGAGGAGGAAGCGGAGGTGGAGCTGGTAGGAAGGGTGTGTCGGGTCCAAGTGCGCAGGGCAGAGCCCGCTGATGTCGGAACGGGACGCATGGTGAGTGTGAGGAAGAGAAGAGAGACTGTGGTTGTCGAAGACGAAGCTTGAGGAGATGTTGAAGCTGGTTTGCTTGAGGCGCAATTGAGAAGGAGCCCGAGGTGCCGCCAAGAATCAGATCTTTTGCATCGACGCTGATTGGCCGGGAGCTTCCAGTATCAAATGACCAGAATATCCGATTGTTTGACCTTAGGTGGCACGTGGTACTCTCCAACACTTTGACCTGCACCGACCACCAACATCAAATTGTTGCTACCATTGCGAGCTATTTTGGATGATCATCACCAAGATATGAATTTCCAGATCCTGCCGTTGACAACCTTGCGCGCGATGGCGACCTGTTGTGCCTCTTCGACTGCCTATGTACGGTGAATGTTTCAGACCCGATCCGCGAGATCCTACCCTCAAGAGAGCCGTGCGGCTAAGGGCGATTAAAGCTACGTGCTATGATTCTGTTGAGCTTGTTGGATGATGAGGATGTTCCAAAATCATATAGATGAGGTATAGAGTAAAGCGCAATTGAGCAAGGCAACTGGTCTTTTACAGTCCCATAGGCTGTTCACACATGTAGAAGTATAGCTCCAATAGTGACCCACGGTGTATTGGCGAATGTTGAGCAATGAACTCTTACAAAGACTTGGTTGCGAACATGATGATTGCTGGTAGGGAGTGTTTCCTGCTTGATTGGTGTCGGATTTCCAGGTTTCGCCTGCGCCATGCGGACAGATGCTCGGGGCAGACGCAGCAGCACATTGACTCACACACCTCCTGAACACAACCCTCTTGAAGCCTCATTTGAACACTTGTCGTACCTAGAAAAACCTCACACAGACAATATTAGGCAGTCGACCAGTCCAATGATGCTGCTGAAGCTCCCACAAAAGCGCCCAACCGAAACAACCCACGATATCGCCGACTGGGCCACCGTGGTCTGCTTAAGCCTCCGCGCTGTTCAGGCTTATTTCCAAGTCTTCCTATCAGTGGCATACTAGGGCGTCAGGGAATTGCAAAGCCCCGAAGGGAGCATGCCACACCTGAACCACATTAACCCTGCTGATTGCTGATTCTTCCAGGGTCTACAGCACAACCATGTCCTTCCCAAGACAATCACATGCGGGGCCCAATAACTGGACATTGTTTAACGCCACATTGACTGGACTCTCCTACGAGAGCCTACCAATGGACCTCGAATCGGCGCACAACAATCCTATTCACATGCCCGCATAGGCTCGTGTCGCACACCGGTCAGCTGAGGTCCTACACCCTCCCGTGTCTTGATCGGGTATGCGGATGGACGAGGTTGAAAACTCGACTCCTGTGCCCATTTTCTTGGATTATTCTCTATCATCACAGGCAATATGTCTCCCGATATGCGACGCAGGCCCACCGGCGACAGTGTTAATCCTGGTCGGAGCTTGGGCCGCAGACTGACCGAGTCATTTTCTGTACAAGGCAAGAAAAAGGACCCCAAATACAAACTCTACCGGGAGGGATACGGCGTATACAACGGCATGACATGGGAAAAGCTCAAAGGATATCTCGAGCAACGATTCCCACAATCAGATTTTCCTGGGCTCGAATTCAACGAAGAGCGCGTATGTCTGGTTCAGAGCAATGCCTGTGTGATGCTCCGTTCTAATATTCTGTGGTGTCGCAGGTGGGCGATAAATGGGTCTTTGATGTGCCCGAGCCTTTGAATGATGTAAGGTTCAATGGATTCCATTTTAACGCCTTAAACCACACTGACAGGACCGCCTCGCCGACCAGGTGGACAAGAAGGAGCTACAACGGCTGAGGGACAGTGCGACGGTTGCCAACACCAACCTGCACGCGCCGGCCACGTCTCGGGCAGAGAAACGTCGGTCGGTCTCCCCCGAACACAAAGACGACAAGTAAGCAACATTTTACGCTGGCACGGCTGGATGCCTTGTCGGCAGACGATCTCCACCAAGGACCGAGCCGCTGCTCTGAGCGGGAAAACAGGTTTGCAGAAGGCGAGGCCCAGTGGAAAGTGGTTCAAGCGGGCAGATTTGGCTGAGGCTGGTGAGGCTGAGTCGGGTGACTAGTTTGCCTATCCCTTATCCCTGCCGACCCCTCTACACGTACGAGTGTGAGTAAGGTACCGAGGCGCGCACCAAAAGTATTGTCAACGCTAGTAATAGAATGACAAGCTGATCAAAAGACAACAGACTTTATTTTCGTTGCCCTTACAGCGGCCCCCGGAGATATCGGAGCTCAATCCTGGGTACCTACAGCGCCTTTCAAGACTGAAAATAAAGACTAAGCTAGCGCCTATTAGCTCTAACTTGTAGCTAGGAGATAGGTATAAGTGCCTATAAGCTTAGGAAATCTTCTGTCACAGTAACATTTGTCATTTAAATAGCGTAAATAGTACTTTTGGTGCGCGCCCTTGTATTACTGTGGCTTTCCCCTCATGGCCTCCTCCCGCGGCTTACAGGGTTAGGCTGTGGAGGCTTTGTTGGGCAAATCATCTATTGAGTCGCTCATTTCGGCTTGTACGAAGTGAAATGCGCCCGCCACTGACACCAGGCGCTGTAGCCAAGAGTTACTCCTTCTGTTTTTCCACCTCGTCCTGAAGAATGCCAGCACGATTCAGTAGGCGATTGTTGCCGCAGCGCAGGGTTGTCCATGCCCATCCACCGACAAGGGCACCGCCATCGAGGTGGCGGAACGAGAGGGAGCAATATAACTAGAGAGCCGTACGTCCGCGTCAACATTCTTCTGCTGTATCAACACACTCTCATACACACTCTTTCTCGCTTCAGCCATGCAAGAACTACAGATCCCATCGAAGCTGCAGGAATCATATCTGAGTTGGGCCCAGTATCCGGAGAACCTGCTTTCTAGCAGCACAGACACCTACTCTGGCGATTTACAGATATATAAACGGCTGCTAGACCGTGTCGAAAATGATCTATTCGTCGA
Organism: Fonsecaea nubica; assembly: GCF_001646965.1. NCBI lineage: Eukaryota > Fungi > Ascomycota > Eurotiomycetes > Chaetothyriales > Herpotrichiellaceae > Fonsecaea > Fonsecaea nubica. The sequence continues at coordinate 228,188 of NW_019173722.1, forward strand.
CGGTGGTCCTGATGCGGATATTGAGGTTTCATTTCGAGACCTACACAATGCATCTGGAAATGGTGCCATTGCCGTTCCTCCATAACGTTGCATAACTAACAGTCATACCAGAGCTGCAAAAACTCAATGCGCACGATGCAGTCAAAGCGAGGAACTTCTTGGGTTTACAACTGGTTCCTGATGCGAATAACCCGGCAAAGTCGGTAATGGTTGCACAAAGAAGAGATCCAGGGTCCCGGTTCATGTGAGCTTGTCACCATTGTGTAGAGTTCACCATCATTGAGAATTTTTAGATATATCAAGGGCCAGCACTCCCGGGCTCCACTGAACATCACACGTCAACTGATGTGCGAGATTTTCTCCTACCATCAGGTCATGCCTATCTACCTAGACTTCGTGTTTGTCTTTGGTGCACAGAGCGAGCCAAGAGACCGAAGATTCAGCGGCTTTCGCCAACAAAGCTTTCTGTCCGATCCGCCTCGCGGACTAGCGGTCCCAAGTCTTGGGCGAAGTGGGCGGCTATACCAGCTGTGCTACAATCTGAAAACGGTGACTTTGAAGTCTGAAGACCCCAAGAACATCAGTTTGAACGAGTGGTCAGTTCAGCCTGCCGCAATACATCATCGGTTCGACATCGTCTACGGCACAGCGCTTTGGATAGTGACAAAAGGGGGCGACGACCTGCTCGAACGCTACAAGTCGTTGACGGGCCCGGAAGGGAGGCCAGAGAACATGACATTTGACACGTTACAGGACAGTTTTCGAGCCAGCCTTGCCCCCCATTTGCTCTTCGCCCACTGGTCGACGGCAAACTGGCGGTGGTACATACTATGGCTTGAGTCTTTGCTTGAAGAGGAGACTTCTATGGTAGTCCTTGGTCTCCGTGGGTCAGGCCGAGCGCAGTACACCTATACTATCCGACATCTCCAAACCGTTACGGCGCGGGAAGACCAGATTAGTGAAGCCATCATGCTACTGGAAGCCAATGTGGACGTCATGCAGTCTTTGTGCAACTTCTACGACAGCCTCAGGACCAAGAAAGAGATACCCCAGACCCTGAGAGATGAATGCGACACGGACATAACCACATTCATAGCCCAGGCCAACGACATGATATCGAACTTGAAGCTGCAAATTGTCCGGGCGAATCTACTGAACAAGATCACCAAAGACAGAAAGGAGCTGGTCAGTGTCGCACATGCAGAAAGGGCGAGAGAAGCAGAACTGACAGTCCTCCTAGATCATCCAACTGCTACAAACTCAAGCGGCAGAGCGCATGGAAGAATTGAACCTGAACATGGAAGGTGAAGCCATTGTCATGCGAATCATCACTATTGTCACCTTGGTTTATCTCCCCGCGACATTTGTTTCGGTAAGTGCAAGGCCAACATCCACCTAAATAGATCTCCCTACTGACAAAACAAGACTTTCTTCAGCACTGATATCATCAAGTATCAGGATCAGGCTGGGGGACCGCCTACCGATGGCGTCTTCTCCAGTGTGGCAATGTATAGATGGTTACAAGTGACCCTGCCTTTGACCTTTTTCACATTCATCGGAGCATTCTGGGCCCTTAGGATTGCAGAGAAAAAGAGATGGGGAAGGGATGATCCAAGTCAAAAGCAACAACCACGGAATCTCACTCGTTCTGTGTCAAACCCCAACTTTGACACGACATTACCAACTGTCAACAACGCTGGCAGTGTGGTCTGAGCCTGGCTGGGTTTGCGTTCTGATTTCCAATCGCAGACTTAGGTTACGAACCCGTCTCGAAACGCGTGTCTTCTTCAGGTGGCATTTGGCCCATCTTTCCCATTCTGGCCTCGGTCATCAAAATGGTCTATCAGACTCGGTTCCCCAGAAACAGATTCTAGAAGACCAAGACGAGCCCTGCAGCAAAATCTACTTGGGGAACTTGTCCCGGCAATAAGACAAGCGACCATCATCAACTAGTGGCCTAGATATATACATGTTTCCCACACACATACATCGGTTCTAAGTTCTAACCCTCTCTGGACGGGTGATGGCTTCACAAATGCCCCAGTTTGGAAGACCACATACGCCTAAACCGCTGGCGTCCCCAGGCCTTCTTACAGCGGAAGGACGCGCCCGAGGTCACATCCCTGAAGTTGTTAGCGAGTAACCCCCGGGAGACCAATAAGACACCTCGAGCTGCCTCCACCTGGAGCCTCAGCTGGACAAAATGTGGCTGACTGACCAATACACACTCAAGGGAGAGGCATCCAGCTGCCTCCCGAACGCCGCCAGGACTCAAAGGCGTCTGCCCCTCTTGGTAGGCAACTCGCAAGTGGGCCGTGGGCCGGGTCGAAAGGGCCGCTGAAAGCATGGCTTCATGCCAGCATGCTACTAGAATCGTTCGGGCCCTAGTGGCATGCTCGACATACTCGTCTGGTCAGAGAAGTATTAAACCTGGCCAGGCCCCTCCTGCAGCCTCATTGCAATCTCGAGCACAAGTTGCCTTTGCTCTTCATGCCAGCCGCAGCCTGTTCTTGACCTGCGCATTCTGATCTGACTCTCTTTCCCAACTCGATCCTACAGATTCTCGTTGCGACCGAGCTAATGTCCTTCTTGTACCTGTCCTCAACATGAATACCCGAGCCAGGTCGTCCGCTCCGTCCGATCTGCTCAAGGAGTTCCAAGCGAATCTGCGGGGCTGTTGGAAACAAGAAACATTTTGTGGCCGCTACTATATCAAGACCGGCCAACTCCAGGAATGGATGGCATCCGTGGGAGAAGGGCAAAAGGCCACGAACTTGAAACGACTCCTTACCGAAGTCTGGCGCCCTAGACCCAATGCGACCTTTATACCAACGGCTGAACATGTCTCCAGTAGCGATGGCTGCGCCGTCATCGTCTTCAGTGTCCTCCTTGACATTGGCTACGGACACCTCCTGGACCTCTTCCGCAGCGCCAATATAACCGACGCAAGTTTGAGCACTACATCGACAGAACACCACTACAAGTATCTGGAGCAGTACTTGAAACGAGCCAATATCTCCGAACCGGATACTGTTATCGACGCTTTTGAGAAAAGAAAGTGGTTCTTCTGCCCTGTGCTCCTCAAACGGCGTATGCACGGGGACTTTGGTGGAATGTGTATCTTTCCATACTACGAACGTCAGCCTGTCAATGGCAAGGGTGGAACAGCAGAGGTTTTCCAAGTTCTCGTCCCCGCTGAATGCATCGCCGAGGATTTGAAGCAATTTCTTCGGGCATCAATGGTTGAATACAAAGACAAAGGAAAGGTGAGTAGGTCTCTGGCCTGGCCGAGGGTCGAGTCATGCATTCGTGTCTGATGTTTGTCTAGTTCTATGAGTTGGCGTTGAAATCCTACGGCTCTGAGAATCGAGCAATGTTTGAATGGGAGATGGACGCCTTCGCCGGCCTGGAGGACCAAAAAGGTATGGTTCGCTATATCGGCCACTATTCTTATGAGGTAACCCCGGGACGGTACACCTATAACATTCTACTCGAATTCGGAGAGCTTGACTTGGACGAATTCTTTGCGCACGAGTTCTCGAGCCCCCCAGTGCGGTCCCCTGAGATCATCTCATTCTGGGAGTCGTTGTTCCAAGTCGCAGAGGCACTGCAACGCATACACAATCTCGAAATCGACCGGGACGGTGAAACAGAGGAATACTATGGGTATGCTACAGGACCCTGCTCCCTCGCATGACTCCTGTCACTGACCTTGCAGTTGGCACGCCGATGTCAAGCCAGACAATATTTTGAGGGTTCATGGCGAGTTCAAACTGGTTGACTTTGGGTTTACCAAGTTCAAGAAAAAAGGGAGTCAAGCCATTCCTATGGAGTATATGGATGGCGGCACTCAGAGTTATGGTACTGTGGACTCCTCAAAAAAGGCAGGGAAGAGCTCTGGTTCTGACTCCTCTATGACAGGTGCCCCTGAGACAGATCAGTCACGGTTCAAGACACGCACCCCTCACGGTCAGACCATTGACACTTGGTCTTTTGGATGTGTGCTATCTCGTGCAGCAACCTGGGTCATCCTGGGCCAGCAGGGAATACTCCAGTACGACTTTATCCGAAAAGCAGCCATTAAACGCCTCCGAGACCGGCGACAGGCCGACCCAACGGCCAGCACCGCGTGTCCAACAGCCCATGACGCTTTCCATAATGGTCGGAAAGTGTTGCCAGAGGTTCTTCAATGGCATCACTATCTGCGGAGCATAGTGCGCACTTCGGACAACATCTCTTGCCGGGTCCTTGACCTTGTGGAAGGACACATGCTGTTGGAAAGCCCTGGACACCGAGTCAGCTCTGCAAAGCTATGTGAAGAGCTAGACGACATCGTGTCTGTCGCCAAATTCAAAGTTGATCGAGACGAGCGCGGCAAACGTGTCGCCGATGCGCTCCTCACAGACCTGTACAACTTTGACAAGGAGGCGCCAGCCAATGCAGCTCAGGCCAGCCAACCAAAGCATGTCAAATCGATCAAGACGTCTGGACGCATAGGCAAGTCGCAGCGACTTGACAATATACCTCCAGCGAAAACAGCCCATCGTGCAGAGATGTTGACCGAGGAACTACAAATCTTGGGAGAGCAAAGTCCCGCACTTCTACAAACATCGCCGCAGCCCCATCTTAGAAGCGGCTCCTCATATCTTGACGGCTTGCAGGTGCATGAGAGCCCACGTGGCTATACAGATAGCCACGACGATGTAAACTCTGTGCCGCCCCTTCGACTATCTCCCTCAGCAAAATCCAATGGAACTGCTGTCAAATCCTACCATGGCTCCTGGAGGCCATCTGAATTGGAGCTGATGTCTCGTCATACATCTGGTCAGGCCGTGGGGGATCCTGACAGCACCGGTGTAGGCCCAGCGGAGCAAGTCAGAGACGATGTTCACGAGAAGGTACGTTTTGATGACAGAAGAAGTATGTCGCAAAGCGAGAAAGCGTGGGGGAAGATGCCCTTGTTTGAACCACCTGTTCAGGCCCCCGGAGACCAGCAGCATCGTTTCAGCAAAGTCCCATCTTATACTACTGAGAAACAGCCGGACGCGGCAGCAGAAGAACCGCCAACTTCGAGGCGGCGGGATTCCAAGCTCGAGACAACACAGTCTCTCGAGCTTGCTAGCTCTTCGATCTCATTTACCGATCTATACGCCGCTCCGCCAGTGCCGACTCCAGTATATGGCCACTATGATATACAGCGTGTCAGGTTGGAGCTCGAACATGGGCGTAGTTTCCTCACTCGCAAGTTCAAGGTGGACAAGTACTTGAAGGATTTCATCGTCGACCGAGACATGGTAGGTCCTACTTCTGGATCCGTTATATTCTGATGTCCATCTGACAGGCGTCCGTAGAAATTTATCATCGACAACGGCTCCAGCATGCGCCGTTTCTGGTTTGTAGCAACGTATGTCTTGGTAACCCTGGCCATGAAGCTTGCTCCCCTTGATGACGATGGCCTGGACGTGGTCTTCACCAGCGGGCCTCAACGACCATACAATGAAAAAGGCCAAAAAGCTGCCAAAGCTTTTGCGAGCCTGATGGGGGAGAAAACACCGACGATACCCCTTGACGCCGCCTCAGAGGTCAAGACAGACATGACGGAGACGCTCGGGGTGGTATTTGACGAATACCTGCGAAGCTACAAGAACAAACGCATGACTCTCCTAGTGCTCACCGACGGCCTTTGGAGAGGCACCAAAGCCGAGAACCCGGTCGAGGTCAAGATTGCCAAATTCCTGAAAAAGGCTCTCAATGGGAACCATATGGAGGACCGACGATTCAGCATCTCGTTTATCCGGTTTGGCGACTATCCAGAGGCGATTGCCCAACTGTCGAGGCTGGATGATGACTTTTCCAAGCTCTACGATGTCCCGTAAGTTATTTGTCGCTTCTGCAATAAATTCAACCCTTTTCCCCCATCCGAGAGTTGTTGTGAACTATACTGACTGCACGATTTGCGCCCAAAGTGACATGATCGACCACGTCCCCTGGACGGGCTCGGTCAACAAAATGATCCTTGGAAGTTTTGTTGCCAACCAAGACGACAAGAACAACGATCCCTGACATGGCGACACAGTGTCGAACAGGGACGACGATACTTGAGGAGGTCAATACTCCTCTGCATTAACCAGGGTCAAAGCTTTTACCGAGCTACTATCAGAGTTCTCCCTCGAGCGACGAAGACCCTAAGACCTTCTTCGAAGCCGCGCACGAAGCCTGGCTTGTGACTGCTACAGACTACACCTATTTTCAATCTACCCCAGCACAGGACGTTACCGGACCGTATATGGAGAGCTGAGGCTTCTTATTTATCCACTCCGCAACCACCCCTTGAGTGGCTTGCTCTCTCCCGCACAGACCATGTCATGCTGGCATGAAAAAGTCGACGCAGACCCGCGGGACCGAGAACACATATTTTCGCTCGGCCCCGAGCCGCCTGCTCGACTGACTATTCTTACGATGATACCCTGGCGAAACACGGACACCTCGCCGATTTTATTGGAATTTGGGGGGAAACTACCAAATATATTTGATGAACGGGGGAAAAATTTCTAATGACTTTACGACTTTACTCTTTTGACTTACTGGGGAGGGGAGAGGAAAAGAACTAAAAACAAAAAGAGAAGGAAAAACCTTGGCTGGCCGGTTTGCCTCTTCACTGGTTTAGTGGTATATACCGGCCGGCAGGCGGCCAGCGACTGGCTATACATATCATGATACTACGCGGACAAGACACTTGAGATGGACATGGGACATGGGATGGGTCAACGGCCTCTGAATGACACGATCTCTTGAACACGAGATGAGGAGATGGAGTTATAGGGATACTAGGGGATTTCATGAACGCGCATGCATTGATCAGGGTGCAGGTGGATGATGATGCTGACTGGCGGCTCTTGGAATCTAAGTAAATATCTTGAATTTGTTTATGGATGAATGATGTATTTATGGATGACGAACGATGGATGGACGGAGGGATGAATGGGTGGATTCATCAGTCACAGAGGGGGGGAAGGATCTATCTAGTCGAAATAATGTGTATACAAATACACATACATGTACATATACCTATAGGTATGGCGATACTCTCCAGAGTCTCCTCCTCTATCTCGACCTCGACCTCTAGGCCCTGGAGAATTAAATGGAACACCTATAAACCTTCCCATGTAGAGATAGACTTGTGTACTGGTATTCTCTCTCCGCATCAGATATACAGATCTACAGATAGATGCAGGGATAACCGGGCCTCCATCAACTACCAAACTCCCTAGGTAGGTAGCCACTAACCAATCCAATAAGGCATCGTACAGGGTAGAGGCGCGGTACAGTTGGCATCCCC